>NW_008667820.1:38828-56612 GCF_000695815.1 Acanthisitta chloris
CTAGCTTTGAGTTGCAGGGAGACTGAGTGAGGCTCTGGCAATGCTTTCCTGTATGACATGTGAGCACATGGTGAAGGGCAGAGTGTCATAGGCAACTGCTCCTCCTCAGCTGGGAAGGGATGTTGAAGTAGACATCTAATGCTATATAAATGATTCATAATTACTGTTACAGTAGACAAAGTTGCTGTGATTTTTAAGCTGTAAATTCCTATGAGTTACATGGGAAGAAATGGATTCTTCCCATCAATGCCGTGTGCATGGTGCTTAGCATTTTGGATGGATGAGTCGTGTTTCATTTTCTCATTATGCTGCAGGGAGGGGGAGGATGTGGAGTGCCAGGCAGAAAGGGTCTGAGAACCCTTCTGGGAGGTGTGGGCACTGTCTGTTGATAATTAGGGGTCGGGATGTGTGTGTGTATTTGTGTTTGCACATATGTACACAGAGAGGTCCAAATTTTCCACTGATTAAAAAACTTGCATGAACATTAAATCTAACACTGAGTCTAAATAGTTTGGTATACTTGTAAAAAATAAGTTTTATACATATTTATGCTGATATATACAAACAATGTACACAGTACACACAAACATGTGGATAGGTTTGTCAGGCAAATAGGAATGTGTCAGATATCTGGTTTTGACAAAATAATTTTAAGTGTTAGTGTTTTTGTTTAACAAACACAAAAATGCAGAATTGTAGCTGTCAGACCACTTTCCCTTCAAATTCCTGAAGATACTCTACTCCTTTCATTGTACTGTAAGCAGAAGAAGTTAGAAGCAGAATTAAACTTTACTGCTTTATCTTGAGCTCTGCTGTGGCCATTTAAAATCAGGGAGGAAATGATTGTTGAGTAAAAGAGACATTAAGCTTTTTGTAGGTGCATGAACAATGACAGCTTTGCCTTGAGAAACAAGTGCAAGTTCTTTTGATGTTTATAAACCAGACTGTTTTAAGTAACATCTTATTTTAGCTGCTTGTATGGGACGTAACTGTGGTCCAGGATGTGGTGGTTTCAAAAAGGAAGGAAGGAAGGGCTTGAAATAGGCCTCTCCCCCTTTGTAGCTTATGCCTCTCGGGTGGAATTGGAAAGGGCAAGAGGTCTCATGTTGCAGGGTCATTTGTGTATTTCCTTCAGCCTTTGGCATGTCATGGGGCGTTTGCTGTGGGATCTCAAACTACATCTTTTCTCTCATAACCTTTGCTGTCAGATTTAGTTCCTTTATTTGCTCCTTGTAGAGTTATTTTACATGACATTAAGGTTAAGTAGAAGCTTTTATTACTGGTATTTTTGATGTGTATGAATAACCTCCATTCAGAATCAAATTTGTCAACCTTTTTTAAAGTGTCTGTTGCAATTTATGTGTGAAGAGAGGTTTCTATGGGGGGAAAATCTAGATTTAGTGCACCATCTCCAAAAGAAACTGAAGGGCTGCAGTGTATACCTCTGTGTGTATATACACGTGCACACGTATTTAGCATACAGAGCTGACAGCTGAAGTAAGACACTTTGATAAAGAATGAAGCTGATTGGCAATGATTTGCACAGGAGCATGGAGATTTGTATTGCCAGCCTGCATGCTTCCAGTTCAGTGTACCTGGGGATCCTTTGTGCCATTCTCCTCTGCATCCTCTTCTGCTCCCAAGCAGCACTCTCCTCTGCCTCACACGTTCTTTGTCAGGTAGATGAGCCACTTTTGGCTTAAAAAGAAAACACAAACAAAAACCCAACCCTTGTGTTCTCTCTTTTAAAAATACACGGTGAAAAAGTGAGTTTTCTTGTGTTACATGTTCTGTATTAAAGTCAATGCTTGTCTCATCTGTACTTGTGGTATGTTGAAGGACCTCATTTGAGCAACTCCACTGAATGCAGCACTCCTCTTTGTGTGAGTCAGATCACTGCTGTGCAGAAAGGTTTGTTGAGCTCCAAGTATAACAGCATGATATGTCTTGGATAGAAGTAGCTATTGCCAATAGGGAGTATTTAGCTGGGTATGTAGACAGGTACAGACTGTTTGGGGGAAATTCCTGTCAAGATGTTTGTCAACACTGCAAATACTCAATGCTCGAAGTGTCGATGCAATTAAAGAGCTTTGCAATTGGTTTTCTACTAATAATGTAAGTGTAGGGTTTTCCTTATATTTACATTCTGCTCAATAACCCAATCAATCATATTTTAGTATTGTTGGAATACATAACTCTGTATTAGCTATATAGAATTTGTAATGTTGTGTAGGTATTTTGTGTTGCTCCTAAATTATTAAAATGTGTTCAGAGTCTTCTCATTTTCTCTCTGTGTCAGAAGAGACTGATCATAACAGAAAGGTGGGCAGTGTGCACCAGGAGAGGAGAATGTTAATTGCAGGAAGATTGAATGCAGAGGAGAAAATAGAAATGTTTACAAATTGGCCTATTTGTGTTTCTATGGTGGGTGTTAGGCAAAGAGGAAGAGTTATTTTGGCTGCTCTGCAGGATGTGCTGATTTTTAACATTAAAAAGAAAAAAAAAGGGATTCATATGTATATGTAAACAAAGAATGCATATTTAACAGGCAGGTAGCTGGTAATTGTCGAGAAGGAGTGAATTTCTAGCTTAGTGTCTCAATTGAAAGTTATTTGATTTTTTGGTGTGGTGCTCTGTATTATGCAGTCAGAACATGCTGCTGAATGTGTTAGCTACCAAGATCGTTTTTTGAAACAACGTAGGAAAATGCTAAACATTAGAAATTGGGTTTGTGCTTTATGCAACACAACAAAACCAAGGGTTGTTTAACAGAACTTGTCAGGTGAATTTTATACATTTTATTTAGATTGGGGCTTTGCCTAACAAGACAGACACCTCCTCAGCATATATGGATAGGGGTGTGAGAAGTGGGAAGGAAAAGGTGAGATGAGAAGTAAAGAGAGTCTGGAGAATGCCTGTGGACATGAGTGGAGACAGAGAACTGACTAAACACAGTGCAGTAAGGCTAAGGAACAGAGGAGGTGGGAATCAGGTGTGCTGGCCTGGGAGTTGGTTGCAATGAATGTCCACAAAAATGTAGGCTTTGATTTTCTTTTGGGGAGGTGAAGAATGGAGGGAATAAAATTAGCTTTTAACAACATAGACTGATTATTTGAATGGGAAGTGTTAAAGACAGTAACTACTATAGTGGAGATAATGAATCAAAACCAGGGGTTGATCTCGCACTGTTTGGGTCAAGGTGCTTCAGTAAAGCTGTTACAGTGATGAGTTGAAATGGCAATATGGAGTGAAGTAATAATTGGGGATTGCAATAAAAGGATGGCAGTGTGCTCAGGAAAGGCTCAGTGGAGTCCTGGATGCTTGGTCAGTGCAGATGTTGATGCTTCATGCCCCCATCCCATAGACAATATGAGCCCTTGCTCATTCTCAGTAAGAGCTGATGAGGTTTGCAATGCTCTTATGTCTCAAGTCTAGAATAATTCAAGTTACCAACATATAAGCTGTGCTTCAGGGCTAAGCTCAAGTTCTGGCTGCTGCTGAAGGGAGGAAGACTCTTCTCTAGGCAGAAAGGATTAGCGTTCGTTAGTTCTGAATCAATGAGCAGAGAACCCCATGATGCTGTCCCAGAGGTGTGGAAAAAAGTTTTAATTGCAGATGTTCTGCATCTTTTTACTTCACTAAAATGTGGTGGGTTGGAGGAATAGACCATGATTAAGAGGAGATTTTGTGTTGTGGAAGAAATGCATTTTAAATTTGGCTGTATTCCAGTGGTTATTTGCCATAAGTGTTAAGGAAGTGGGTTTAATGTCTACATGAAAAAAGGTGGTTTAGGAAAAGAGGGGAGAAAAAAGTTTAGTAAAATGTAGCTGTTTTGGGATGAATCACACCCTTCTTCAGGAGGGAATGGTAGTGCCTACAGGAAACCAGGAAGGAATTCAAACATGCCATTTTCAAGAGGTTTACATGCTTCTGAAACTGAGCTGTCACACTGAATCTCTCTCAAACCTGAAATGCAGTTCTTTGAGTCTTCGGTTAAAGTGAAGGATCAGAAGCAGCTTCACAACACTATTGCTAGGGAGTTTGCAAGATAGTCCTGCAACACTGCTACCAGAATATTTCCTGCAAGGAGAATCTGCCATGCTCAGCCCAAAGATATCACTCTTGCTTCTGTCTAGTTTCATATTTTGAAGTGTTACTCTTCGCATTTAAATGTTATATTTTGTTTCCACTTAGGACAATTAAAGGCTGCTAAACAAAGCTCCAAACACCTTTTCTAATAATTTAAAATTACACTATTAAATGCAAATTTACCTCTGAAACAGCATCACTGCTAAATGCAAATAGCATGTCTACACATTGGTGATGGATTATTATTGAATAAACATAAGGACTTCTTTATGTGTTTGATGCTTTAGTAGCACAAGTCTAATGATTATTTTCCTTTAGTATTTCCTGTAATACCTGATAGACTTTTAAACACAACCATGACTTCTGGAACGTGATGTCAAGGAGAAAAACAGAGACAGACTGAATTAATCCACCTTTGTGGGCTATAAGCATATAAATGTAAAAGTTAATTCCATACAAACCTGTGATTTCTGACCTGGAGCTTTAACTTCCAGACAGGTCCTTTGTTAAATCTCTGTCATGAGAGATTTTCATACGAGAATATCAGCCCTTGCAGTGAGGAGTGGAGGGGCTCAGCACCTTGCAGAAGTGAGTGTGTCACCACATGCTCTAGTAACACAATTTACTTTCTTTTCCTTTGGGTTTGCAGGCAGGAGCTTCCCAGGTCATCTTCACCAATCCCCTGGAGATCGTAAAGATTCGGTTGCAGGTAGCAGGAGAAATTACCACAGGACCCAGAGTCAGTGCCCTCTCAGTTATCAAAGATTTAGGCTTTCTTGGTCTTTATAAGGTATGTACTTCTGCTTTGAGTGGCTTCAGCATTGTATGTTTAATGCTAAACTTTTATCTTGTTGAAACAAAAGCTGTTAAAAACAAAGCCATCTTTTGAATTTCGAAGCAATCTCTTCCTGCAGGGCAGCCCCACAGTGGAAAACTGAAGGAAACTCACTTCTATATTAATGGCAGTGGGATACAAAAAATACTCCCCCATTCTATCCTTTGGGCTTTTATGCTAAGCTCCAGGGAGTCCTGTATTGCAGACCTGCTGGCTCTTGGCACTGAGCATTTCATTTGGAGGGGTTTTGTGAGGAGTTTCTTTAGCTTTCCCTGTGCATTTTCCTTACATTTATTTTGAATCTCTGTTATCTCTATTGTTATCTTTGCAGCAGGATATTCTCTTTGTCTTAATGATTTGATGGCAGCGAAACAGTAGTGAAGTTTAGTAGGATTCAGATTTTTAAGAAGTTAAGTGGTGGGATTTGTCAATAACAAATTCCACTAAAAAAAGCCTGTACTGTATGGTAGTACAGCAGAATGCCAGTCAACAAATTCCTTCCCTGCAGGTACACTTACTACCATCATTACAGATCAGATGTAATGGAGCAGAAGCTATTAGTTTTCTTAAACAAGGAAGAGTGTTTCTTCCTGTATCTTCTGCCAGTGCAAGGGGTAATACGTAAATTCAGCACTTCTATTAGCTGTGCACTTACAGAACATTGTTCTGTGTGATTTGTCCACAGACCTGCAATAATACCATTAAAATGTGCACACTTACCTTTAGAACTGAAGCCTTTGTTTTGAATTCAGTAGATGAGATTCCTGACCACAAACTCCTTAAGTTACAGGTGTTTGGGTCCATGGGACAAGGTCACAATTTCTGTTTGCAGTGATTAAACATGTGACATTACTAAAAATGTTGCTGTTCCTTAGGATTGTGTTCTCATTTGTGAATAACTGTAAGAACTCAGAGCATTAAGAGTCTGTATGGAAATAATTGAACAAGTTTATCAGGTCTCCTGCATAAGCCAGGTAGGGTTTGCAGTGTGTGCTGTCCATTGATACAAGCCCTGGGTGACAGCCACAGGGGGTCTGAGGTGTGGAGGATCCTGGTTGGGTGGAAGGAGTGGTGTCCCTGTGCTGTGCATGCTTGCAGGGGTTGCAGAGATTTTTGGACACGTAAGGGCTTAGTGGAGCTTTGTACAGGTGTTATTTTAGTTGGCAACAGCCTGATGACTGAAGTTACTGAAAGAAGACCATGACGTGTATTTTGAGTATTACTTACTGTTAGGGAATTCTTTAATGCCAGTCTTGACCAGGAGCTACTCCTTGCAGCATTATCATAGGCTGCTAGTTTTGTCTCCCTGGATCTCCTCCTGACTAAACTGCTCCTGTTTTGGAGCTTTTGTGTCTTTTTGCAAACCTTCCAGTGCAGCTTCTTCAGTTAACCAGATGATGACCAGTGGAGATCAGTGGGAGCTCTTACCAGTCCTCACTGGTATTTCAGTAGTGCCTTTGGGTTTGGTGGAAAAAATGGCATGCAGGGACTTCCCTTGCTGCTTCCCTGGTTGTGGGTTGTTGTCAACAAGGCATAAGGTCAAACCTTTGCCACACTCTTCATTGCCTCTGGACACATAATGTGGGAAAGGTATTTATCCTACATGCTGATGTCAGGATTGATGTCATGTATTGCTGACCAAAATTAGATATGAACCTTGAATCTTCCTCATTCCAGACACTTCCTTTAAATATGCCTTTCTTTTTTCAAGTTCCCTGAGCCATTTTATTTTCTGTTTGTCCCTCCTGGGCTCAGGCTGGGTATCAGTGTCAGCCTTACGTACAAAATGTCTTTGCATTGTGTCTCTTCTCTCTGTGTCAGGGTGCCAAAGCATGTTTCCTCAGAGACATTCCCTTTTCTGCAATCTACTTTCCGGTTTATGCTCATAGTAAACTGATGTTTGCTGATGAAAATGGCCATGTGGGAGGGCTTAATCTCCTGGCAGCTGGAGCCATTGCAGGTAATTTTGCACAATGTTTGCTAGCAGTAATTTTTTTATTCTTGTAGTGAGTAATATTTAATATGCATTCAGTAGCCCCATATAAAGGAAGGTGCTGTACCATTGTATCTGATGTAATCTAAATTTGATCACTGTTACCCTTAGTGGGAGGCGATGTAATTTTGATGAGAGCTAATTACATTTGCATAATGTGGATAAACAGCGTAATGCAGCTCAGCAACTTGCAGTCAAATTTGATCTGTCTGTCTCAATAGGGTTTTACTTGTTACTGAGCTCTCAGAGTTGAAGGATAATTTGAATCTTTGATGAACATAAATTGAGAGATCGTAAGAGCTAAGAAGAAAATGACTTACCTAGTTTTGGATTCCTGAATGTCTGAAAAGAAACTTTGTTCAAATGTAATTGCTGAAAACAGGACCTTAGTTTGTAAGGAAGCTGAAGTTACGTATCATACTCTGAAATGTAAAATATTTTAAGGCTTCTCAAACAAGTTTAGTATAAAGATGATGTGCAGCTATGGTAAAAAGTTGGTTTTTACGAAATGGAAACTGGTATAAAAACACTAGATGTAGGAACTTTAGTGGTGGATATCTAAACATGAAGATAGAGATCACCAGGTTCTGCAGTGCCAAGGGTTAGCTCACTAGGATGGACACGAGGTATCTGCATGCAGCCTCTCGGCCCTGAATGATTCTTGTAATCTGTAGCTGAGAAACATCACTGGGCTGGACAAGGCCCTTTGTTACTTGTTAGAGTTGTAAGGAATCACTACATACACATCAGTCAGGAGTGGCTGTGTGTGAAGAGCAGTTTCCTATACTGCACTTGAGACACAGCCTGGTTACACCTGCTCTGCACCAGTTGGTGTTCTTCGTGCCAGAGGGAGGGAGGGACAGCTGGGAAACAAATGACAGACTTGTAGCCCTGTTTATTCGTCAGTAATGCAGAGGTGCCTTAAATGGAAAATTATTTAGCTTATTGCACTCACACAATACTCATATGTATTTTTAAATATATTAGTTACTTGTACCTAAGACTTCTTATTTTTAGGTTGCAAACTTCACAGCTTCTCTTTGATTAGTGCTCATATGAAGTGATGAACCCCATTAAAAATGTGTGCACATCTTGCAGCCCTAGTTTAATAGCACGTGCAGGAATCTGCCTTTCTGCATTGCAAAGCTCAGAGTCTGCACTGCTCACTCTATCCCTGTTCACATGGGCAGCAGGGAAGAGCACAGGCTGAAGGGCTCTGCCTGTAAAGGAGAGTCTGCACATGGTTGCTATTAGTGTGTGCTTTTGCAGGCTTAACTACAGTGCTTCTGTTTTCCTCTAAAACCTCCTGAATTGATCCGTTTATCATCATCACCTGTGCAAATAAGTGACTTGGTAAAATTTGTAATTCAGTATTAACCAATCGTGAAAGTTCAACAGAAATCAAAATCTCAAGTCAGGATATGGTTCCCCTTTTTAAGGGGATGTAATTCTTCCAGTGTTCAGAAGTATTCAGAAATCTCTCAGCTAACACGGTTACATACTGTGGAGTACATTTCTGTACACTTTCTCCTTTCCTTTGACTAGAAAGCTGAGAGTGGTGCCTTGGAAGTGCAGATTTGTTCTTCCATCACTGTTGGCTAATACCACACTGCTGATACTAAGCAGACTTGTAAAACACCTTCATTGTCCTCAGTCTGTTTGTGGCTTTGCTGACTGAAGTAAGCAGCATCTATTCTACAGAACAGTCCAAGCAGCAGTACAGACCTACTCCTACAGAATAGGTGTCTTACATAGCAGTTTTCTTATTAACTCCTTTAACAAATAGCTGCATAGGACTCAATTCCCAAAGCAATTACCTATTTAATTTGGAAAATATGCCAGAGAATTAACAAATGCATAGGTTGCATAACTCATTTTTGTATATTACATATATAGGCCTCTTTTTTATACTACTGTTAATGCCAGAGCACTGGAAGATGTTGAGAAAATCACTGTTGATAGTTTTGTCAGTGTCTTTGCTATCAGTTATACCGTCTAAATTTAGAGGAAACTAAAGCCAATTATACCAAGCACAACAGTTTCTATTAGCATCAAGTGTGAGAACCTGCACTTTTGGTAATGTCTAACCCTTGTAAAGAAGATGGAAGTTTGCAGTTGTATTTTTCAGTTAGAAGTGTTTCATCTTTCACAAGATCCTTTGTGCAAATTAAACGTGGTTTTCTCCTAAAAGGTGTGCCTGCTGCTTCTTTGGTAACCCCTGCTGATGTCATCAAGACAAGACTGCAAGTGGCAGCTCGCGCCGGTCAAACAACATACAGCGGAGTTATCGACTGCTTTCGGAAGATCCTGAGGGAAGAAGGCCCTGCCACGTTGTGGAAAGGAGCTGGAGGTGAGCAGTGAACTCTGAATCTTGAGGCTGACCCCGAAGCTGCAGATTAGCACTGGCTTTGCTAAGGACTCAGATTAGAGCAGTATGTAACAAGGGTCTGATTGTGAACAATGTACCATCTGGTTAAAAATGTTTAGCTTCTCTCCTGGGAAATGATTTTGTTTAACACTATGATTTGTAATGTTTAACAGCTCGTGTGTTCAGATCTTCACCCCAGTTTGGTGTTACTTTGGTCACTTATGAACTGCTGCAGAGATGGTTTTATGTTGATTTTGGAGGCCAGTAAGTCAAGTATTTGCTATTTAGCTTGCACAAGAAACCTGCCAAGTTTAAAAACATAAATCTCTTTTCATGCATGGGACCCAGTAGAACTCGTTGACTTTTGAGCACCTGCACTGAAAATTGCAGCACATAAAAACTCCCCCTATCTTTACAGAATTGAAGGAAACTTGCATGCTACTCCTAACAGATGAGGAGATAAAGAGCTATTTCATATCTATTTCAATACACTAGTTTGTATTTCCATTGTAGCAAGGCATTTTTGTCCATTTTCCCCATGGCACTGGAAGTTAAAAGAATTTACAAAGCCCTCAGTAAATATGTAACTTTGGTTTGATTTTGACTTATCATTAATTAGTGATCTGACCCCAACTTCACCATAGGAGTGAATTAAGGTCAGCCTTAAGTCTTCCATGCCCAGACAAAAGCCTGAATAACTTTATGAAATCTAGACTAAGAAAGGAGTTTAAATAACAAAAAGGCTTTTTTCTTTTTTTCGACCAGCAAACCTAGTGGATCAGAATCTACCCCAAAGACTCGGATTTCAGATCTCCCTCCTGTTAACCCTGCACATATAGGTGGATACAGACTTGCTACAGCCACATTTGCTGGTATAGAAAACAAGTTTGGTTTATATCTTCCAAAGTTTCAAGCTCCTGGCATCGCCTCAGCTCAAGCAAGAAGTACCAGCTGAATCCTGAGAAGATGTTTCAGCCTAAGGGAGTGATGCAGTGGAAAGAGTTCACAAGAGTCCTGCTGCATTTTCTCCAGTCAGCTGCATGTGTTCTAGCTGAACTGAGCTTGCAAATCTAATTACTCCTTTCTAATACTCATGTACCTGCATTTATTTATTTACACATGAGGAACTGATTGAAACTGTGGTTCTATGCCTTGTTTTAACCAGTGGCATGAAGCTGTAGCCTAGACTTTGCCTTGCACAGCTTGCATTTAATGTTACTGTACATATTGTACATCTTTGTACAGAGACATCATGGCATCTACACACGTACATTTATATAATGGGTACTGCAGTTCAAAATAGTTTGAAATGTACAGAATGTTTTGAAGGCATTTTGTTAACAACCGTGACAATAAAATGTTCAAAAACACTTCAGTCAATTCACTTCTCTGAATTTACAGAAAAGTTGTCCAGTAGGATTTTAATTTTTTTTCCCTTCCACAGATTAAAGATCAGATGCCTCATTAAATGAAGGGAGGGGCCAGGACACAGCCTCTGCACTTCACTGCTGGACACAGCCAAGGCCTGAAAATGCAGCGTGCTGGTTGCTCAGTGTGAGAGAACACAGTCATTACGTGAGCACATGCAATGCTTCATTTTGCAGCACTGCTCTGTGACAAGGAATTCTCTTGAAATACGTGGCAATACTAAATGTGTACAAGATCTTACCTCATTCTTTTTATATGCAAAACTGACTGTTTACACTTACCGGTGAGTGGAAGTAAAAGGACAGGAGAAAAGAAAAGCTAGAATTATTTCCGGCTTAGTATCTGCCAAAACTTTCCCTGGTATAATATTTAAATGCAAAAATGTCAGAGGAAATAGGGGAGTTGAGATTTCTGCAGTCCTAGGGGAAAGGTAGTTACATTGTCCATGCAGGGAACAGAATCTTTACTTTTAGATGTTTCTTAAATACCCTAGAGCACAGTCTATCCCAGCAGTGTAACCTGATTTAAGGTTATTTTTTAGGGGATAGCAGATGAATCAGAGATTTAGTCAGGTTATGAAGAAAAGGCTTCTTAAAGACAGCACTCCCTTCAGCTCCAGCCTCTAGGCTCTATTTTGCTGCTGAATAATCTTTAGTGAGCCAGAGGTTACAATACACTGAACTTGGGAGTTTGATCACTATTGTGCAACATGCATATATATAAAGCCAGGAAGCCTAATGGGGTTATTTGGTTTATTCTGTTTAAGGAATTACTTGTTCTGTCCAGTTCTCCAGACAGAGAGGCTTCCTGGGAACTCTCTCCTGCATCCCTACATTCTACCCTGTGCCTTTCCAAATAGAGACAAGAATGGTGGGTACCCACTGGCATTTAATCTTAGTCACAGCTTGTTGACTCACTTGATCAAGGCCTTAAGAGACTTCACAATGCAAGACAGCATTTTTATTTCTTACAGCTCCCAAAACTGGACAGTTTGGCTCCCAGAACAATCACTTACAGGGTCTAAGCATCACCATTGGTCTCAATGTTGCAGGTGTGAGGTTTACATGTTTACCCTGTACTTAAGTGTTCTGTAAGGGAGGAACACAAGCAGGAATTAATACAAAGTAGTATAAAATTTAATAATTGAGAATTACTGAAACTGCACATGATTTATGCCATATATGTGCAACAGCCTTGGCTACTGGATTTCTGAGGGAAATGTATTATTAAATGGGAAGTAACAATCTCAGTAAAAACACCACCACCAACCACCACCCCCTCCCCCAAAAGCACCAAGAGCAACAGACATTCCGCTCGCTCAGAATTCTTGTGCTAAAGGCTGAAAATCATCACATGATGTGCCTGTTCTTTATATAGTTCACAAGCACCTCAACTGAACTGAGCTGCTCTTGGGAGGCTGAGGAAATGTCTGCAAACCTAACAGCATTGGAAAGGGAGGGACACACACACTTGTGATGACCCAACACCCATGGAAGCCTAAACACACTTCACTTCCAAACCCACTAGAAAAACAAAACCTCCTGAAGACAGAACTGCTGTTGCTACTGTCTGTGCCTCTACAAGCTGCTCAGAACAGAAGTTAAGAGAAGAAGAAAGAGAAAAAAAACCCAAACCCAACCACAAATGTTAAAACATACACAATGAAGAAACAATGAGAACACTTCTGGACATAAAGCCAATATAGAAATTTAAACCTATGTCCTATTTTTAAGCATATAAAACCAGCTCTTCTGACAAAATGATAACTTGCAGCAGATTAAGAACACCAGACACAAATGCAGAGACCCAAGTTAAAGGCATCAATACTGGTTTAGTGCCTAATAAAACTCAGAATATTTATTAAAAAACCAAAACAAACCCAAACAACAGCCTGCACCACCCTCCTCCCCCTCAACCAGCCTGGAGGGAAAACTTTATCATGTCCTAAGAAAGAAAAACAATTAACCTTTAACAGAAATTCCAACCATTCTATTTCAAGCCATTGAGAAGGTCTGTTTCAATAAAAATGTTTTTTAAAACAATGAAAAAATATTTCTTTAACTTAATACAGAGAATTAGTAGCAATTCTGTTGTTAACACAAATCATCATGCTATAGAAATTAAGTTAAAATCTAGTTCCTTATCCTCTGGAAAATAAAAATTTTACCCCAGTAGCATTTTTCCTTCTGGCCAATTGCCATGGTAGGAAGTGGAGGTTGGGGGTAGAAAACAACTCCATGATGTGTAGTCAAACAAAAGGAGCAGCTCCCAGAAACAAACTACTGCAGGGACACAGAGGAAGGTCAGGGCAGCTGACAAGTGCTCATGTAATATTTATTTATGAATCAGTCTCACCTTTTAATGCACCAATTCAAACAAGAACTTGGTATTAAATATGCATTTCATTAATTCAGGTCCAATTATCAAGTAAGTTTGTAACTACAGACAAATTTTATTCACATATATTACCCACTACCAGAGTCTGAGGCTTATCTATAGATAAACAATGAAACTTACTTGGAACATATGCATGCATATCCATGGGCAATTCGAAGAGCTCAATGAAAGAATGTTTCAGAGATTTACTACCTAATGCAGGTTAGTCTGTGTAATATAGGAAGTTTTAGAAACAGAACTTTTACTGTTCAGAAAGATACTGTTTCAGACTGGAGTTTTCAGAAGCCAAGTAGCAAATTTACACCAGGTTAGTGTTTTCAGCAAAAGAAGTTCCTTGCAAAGTCAAAGTTAACTGTATTAAAAGTTACACAAATCCCAGAATGTGCTTGTCATTTATATATAAAAAGTGACAATGCAAGATCTGATTTACAGTGATCTTAATACGTTTCCAAAGTCCACAGTTGAATCCATATACTCCTCTCTTAAGCTATGATTAGAATTGACACATGCTTACACTTTTTGGACTTGCATCAAATCATTCCCAAGTCTACCACTGCTGCCTATGTTTACAGATCTAGGCTGGGATGCGAGTTGCAGCTTCTTCCTCTGCGTCAGCTCTGTTGGCGTTTATCTCTGCCAGCGTCCGCCCGAACCGAGTCCACTCGTCACCGCGAGGAACAGCGATTTGCTGGGGACAGAGACAATCTCATTTAAACCTACTGATAACTACAGCTCAGCTCACTTGGAACAGCAATGCACAGAAGAGGTTCTGCTAGAAAAGCTCACCTTTATTTGGTGTACCTTTTCAAACAGTCTGACCATCAAAAGCTCTAACTAATCAAAGCAGCAGAATTTGCAATTCCTATATCTAAGGATATAATGATCTTATTCTAAGCTTGTGCAATACATGGCCACCTGAGGCTGCCCTCAAGGGGGAATGCTAACGCTGTATCCTCAGCCCATCAATTAGTCATGTACTGCTGCAGAACACACCACTTGCAACAGCAACAGCTTCTCTGTAGGAATGAAACCAAGACTGCTCCACTGCAAAGGGTCTTGTGCAGTGCTTCTCAAGCTATGCTCAGAATTCACTTGTGCCACAGGTACAAAGAAGATAAAATCTCAGCACAGGAAACCACTGACTTTCATCTTATTTCACCAGCATTACAATGTTTTTCCTTTCTGGCTGGGTGACAGCATGCTAAAACCTTATGCTGGAACACCATAAATAAAACACAAAAAGGAAACATAAATTTGAAAATAAAAATTAAACCTAAAAATGATTCCTCTAATGACAGGGGAAAAAAAGTGAAAATCAAGTTGCTAAACAGAAGCCAAAAGAAACAAGTGTTCTGCAATATACTTCTTACAACACACAGTATACGTACCTCTCCCACATCATATATGACTATTTGTCCCTCTGAATCACCCACAGCAATCTCTCTCCCGGAGTGTGTCCATCTCACTCGGTTCAGAGCAGGATTGCCCTCCACAGTGATGCTTGCAGTTGGCACCTGTACCCATTTGAAACATTACTAAAAATGCATCAGGATTCTACAAGCTACAGATTACAGAACACACCTAGTCCCTCTGTGATGCATCTAAACAAGTGTCCAACGCTTCCACCGATGCAAATAGAAGCAGATCAAAGACTCTGCACACTGTATAGTGGTCTTATGCTATCACCAGTGACATGGCCAAAACAACAGCTTCTGTCCCTTGGCCAAAGTACAAACACCCTCTACCAAAAAGCACATCTGCTCTCCTTGTGAGGCAGGAGGCACAGACATGCACTCAGTCAGGCAGCAAGGAGCAGCCCAGGAATCTCACGAAAGATGATGACAGAGGGCAGGGATGAAATCAGCTGTTCTGGCAGATCAAGTCCTGTCCAAAGCCAGAACCAGGTAACTCCAATCTGCAGCCAAAGTCTGGCATATGGACCTAAACACTGCTCTTTCTTCTAAATGTAGTTTTAAGAAGGTGGAATTTTAAGTCTGTCAGGTTTTTCCTCTGACCTACCTCCAACAACTTTTGGAAAAGATTTCTACTATAACGAAGTTCACAAGCCACACCAAAAACCCAAACATTTAATTCTCTAAGTTTAGAAACAAATGTCATTCCCTCCAGTATTACTATGGCAATAGGAACAAGGGTGCTGTGTGTAACAGGTTTGTTCACACTGTTAAGCTATAGGCTGACAAGGCCACAGGGTGGGAGGTCTATAATCACTTTCACAACACGGATCAGTGTACACCACCAGATGTTTTGCACTCTTTCTATAGATAAAACAGTTTAATTACTGCTGTTATTCATTATGAGGAGTGACTTGAGTTACACCCCTGTAATCAAAGAATGCTATCTATTACACAGGACCTACAGAATATTTAAGAACAACAACAAAAAGCCAAACCAAAACACTATAGTAAACTCTTGATATTTTTTAAGTGTACAAATGCATTTCTAGCTACATTTGACTGTTAATCTGATTTCCTCACCTCAGTATCATTGTTGAGATTCCACAGGTCAAGCCTGCCCATCCCATCCACACAGGCAAACAATGCAGGGTGAGTTGGAGACCACATCACATCATAAACATAATCTGAGTTGTCTTCAAAGGAGTACAGAGGCTTGTTATTCTGAAAAAAAGCAAGGATGACAATGCAATACCCAAACCCTGCACTTCAAAATTATAAAGCTAATGGGCAAAGCAAAATACAGAACTTCAAGAGCATTACCAGCAATAACTAAATAGTGATTTGCACTCTGACTTGCTTCAAAAAAATGCCTCTGCAAAATCAGCCAGAAATTACTGCTGTTATTCAAGGGAAGCTTTCCAAAGCACACAGCCACTTTGCTGGCTGCTGCTATAAAACAATCAATAGCAAACCAATATTGTAAGAGATTGTAGATTTAATGCATAAAGGATCTTGTAAATCAAGCCAATGATAATTCAGTGACTGCATTTCAGACTATTACTGGAAGATTTTAACTCTACTTCCCCTGCTTTGCATTCCTCAGGGCACCAGCTAACAAAGAAAGTAGTAATTCTGGCAATGGGAATGACAGATATTTCAATTGTAAGCCTCATGAAGTTTTACTGACATCAGTTTTGGTGCTGTCCCCTACTCCTCCACAAAATTGTAGCAAAACATTTGCTTTATGAATAGATGAAGTAACTGACTTTACAACATGATTTACATGTGATTACATTGTAATCATTGTTGATAGCAAAAGGGTGGAAAGAATGGATCAGAGGTATACAAATGATGTACAAGCTGAAAGCAAAGCTTTATGTTGTTAACTGTAGTTTTGCTCATCAGCTGTCTCCTCGTTGCAGGACTGCAGCTAAGAACTTCAGAGCACCACAGGATTTGACTTCAGGTTACCCAAGCTCCTTAAGTAGCTTACATTATAGCACCACCTTGTGTCAAGGGCTACGAAGAAAACCACTGAACTATCTAAGTTACCTTAGTTGTCCAAAGCTTTACTGTCCAGTCAAAAGAAGAGGTGACAAAAAGATGTGAGAAGTCTACAGGTCCAACTGCTGCATGGCAGTTGATACCTGTGATTGGTCCCTGGTGTCCTTCAAACATCTCACTGATTCCAGCTTTGCTGTTTCAGAATATACAACCAAGGTTAATTTATTTGGAAACCATACAGCTGCAGACAGAGATAGCACTGAAATGCAATTTAAGTATAGCCACAAGAAGATTTTGCTGCTTTAAATGGATGTTACCCCACTGCAAAAGGCTCCTTCACAGCAGTATCACAGAAGACCAGGCTTGAATACAGACCTTAAGTTCAACATCTCTTATCTACTAACCTTAAGTATCAAAATATATCCCAGGGAGAAGAGACTCATTCAGCAGGTACCAGTCCACACATTTAACTACATTGTCCTCCAAGCAATAGCTAAAACTTCCATTCATATAAAGAACAAGACCAGCCCTCAGGAATGAGCATAACACTAGCGCTGACTTAAGCCAAGTTGCATGTATGTTACGGACATGTGGTTCAGACATAAACCAGTAACAATACATCCCCGGGGGCCTCCTATCAGGAGCAATGACAAGAAGGGGGGAACAGATGGGAAGGATGTTACACAAAAGTGATACAATTTTGGGTATTTTGGAACCAAAAAGCTGTGCAGCAAGGGTGATGTGTATTTGAGATGAAACCTGGACACTCAATTGTATTTAAGAAAGCAATTGATAAGATACAGTCAGACAATTTCAAAATAGATTGAACAGCAGGAGAACACTGAGCCGGTTTAAGAGCTGTGCGTGATGTTACTGTACAATTATCTACAGAACTGATACGAAGCTTGGAATGTTCTGCTACAATTCAAATGAATAAAACCACGGTAACCTGTGCTGTCCTCACCAACACAAACAACTTGTAATAGCAATTCCATATTCTTCTGTTTTCAGTGAAGCTCTTACTCAGGAAAAAGCATGTACTGCGATTCATATATACAGCTACTTTGAACTCCTTCAAGGTGAAGGAGTAAATATGCACCATAAATAATTTTATGAGTGTAAAGCATGCAGGGACTCATCCTTTCACTGTTTTTGCCTCCTTTGAATAATCAAAGTTTGTATTCACCTGCCATGGCGGCATGCAGTGTACACTGAGCCTTCTTCACTGCCAACAACAAAGTTGTTGACATCTCCA
>NW_008667820.1:56636-75943 GCF_000695815.1 Acanthisitta chloris
TTGGACTGTTTGTGAACCAGCTCCATGCTATCCTGTAGTGAAAATATCAGCAACTTACTTTACAAAAAGAAATATTAACACCTACAAAATAATTTAGATTCTGCAATAGGAGGGTTTTTTTAATTTTACTTTATAGAACTAGGCAGGAATAAGAAAGTTTTCTTATTAAAACTGTGTTCACCACTAGCATGAGTGCAACACAAATATACAAAAGAATCAACAGCCAATATTTGATTCCACAGGTGGGTAAATATTTAATCAAATATCAAGCTACCTTAATTCTGTGTGTTGGGAAAATGCTGATTAATGTTTCTGAGATTAATTAATTTTTTTACAAAATATTAACCTGGAATAGATACTATATACATCCAGAATTGTCTTACCTGTGGTTGGGAAAGCATGTCCAGACTCCAAGAGCATATTTTCCCATCAGTTGAGATACTAATCAAATTATGAGCATTCTGGGTCCCAACAACATTCACACAGTACACTGGGTGCTAAGAAAAGTAAAATACTATCAGAAAGGAACTTACAGGTAATAACCAGTTCTGATATAATTAATATCCAGTAAAATACACAAGTTCACCATTTAATAAAGCATAAAGGATTGATCACAACCGAAAGACTCCTCTATAAAACTGATACTTGTTTGCTAACACTTTGGTTTGTATGAACAGCCTGGTTCCTGAGACAGAAACGTTCACCACTATCAATCAAGTGCACTGGACAGAGTTTCCCAGACATTAAACCCATCTCAACAGGACACAGTCCTTGAAGATATTTCACCTCCTACCGTGTGAGCAGCAGCTGAAAGTGGAGTTCTCTGCACTGGGGTTCTCTTATTGCTGCGATTATCCCACAGCACTATCTGGCCTGAGTATGTGCCACCAACCACCAGGTTGGGATGAAACTTTGCAAATGTAGCTGACATCACTGCTGACTGAAAGGAAGAAAAACAAACAACAAAATATACATAAAGGACCATTCAATGACACTATGTCTAAAACTAGTGAGGCCAAATACTAGAACAAGTTCTTTTCCCAGATATATTCAGTACACTACTTCACTGCCCAGTTGCTTAAGGATTCACACATCCTTTGTGACCCCCAACAGTCTCTTAATGTATAATTATAAAACAAAGTTTTCCTCCTCTTTTCTGTCACATGTAACATCTGTACTCCTCCTAGCACAGTTTGTTAGCAAGGGAAGACACAGTAATGCACAAGATTTTAATGGTTTGCCACATTCTGTGGTAATTTCCTTAGAGAATGTAGGAATACATTTTGATACAACAAAGTAACTTTTTCAACCTGAGCTTTGACAGTAATGTGACATCATGAGATTAATTTTGATTCAGCTATGTAATTTGCCAAAATCACAGAAAAAAAGTGGCTATCTCTGGTTTGGCATAATGGAAGAGATTTGCATGTTTTTATCTTTCAGAAAACTACTAAAAAAACTCCATCTGCCTTTTTCCTGATGCATATGTTTCTAGTTTTCATCCTTGTTCCATCTCCTCAGGCTGTCTTCATTTTATTCAGTAAACTAAGCTGCAGTAGTACACAATCCTACTCAATTCCCCTACATACAAACCTTTGTGGTTGAACCATTACACAAGAAGGTTTTCTGTTTTTACGTAAAATAAGAAAATGAGTACCCAAACAAGACTGAATTCTGAATGATGTCAGAAATTCTGAAACAGAATAATGTTCTTCAGCTGAAGTCTCTAGCTATCGACATCTGTTGGCAAACACATGTGGTAAAGTGGATGCCAGCCCAATGAAATCATTACATTGACAAGCATAAGGAAGGTACTTGTCCAAGTTCATTAACATAAAATCTTGAGCCTCCCAAGACAGAATCATACCTGGCAGTGAAAGACATACTCTGGGGTAGTTTTCTTGTACTTCATATTCCATACAAGGGCCACCCCATCAGGCTCGTGAGGTGCATCCTCATTGTTGTTGTAAGAGGCTACAAGCAATTCTGGGTACTGTACAGAAAGTGAAAAAGACTCAAAGTAAGATGAGTAGTCCAGAGAATCCTAGAATCTTTTTTTTCTTTTGCCAAAATAGGGTCCAAAAACCACCTTACATTATAAATGAATGAAAAATTGTCAGTTAAAACTAATCCTTACTAATATATCTCATAAAACAGCATTTACACAGATTAGAGTCTTGTTCTTTCATCATAACTTGCTTTTAACTTTAAAAAAACCCCAGTACTTTTAAGTGGGCTTTTTTCTAAGTGAAGCTCAGAGCCACCTCTATGAAATAGTCCATAAACCAAAACAAATATGCCAAAGACTTTCTTCATAATACAAACCTTTAGCTACTTCTCACAAAAGATTAAGAGCTCTGCCTACTTTTGCAAACCACAGAGCATGTAAGGAACACATCTGGAACACAGCCCATATGAACTGTACTTTTACCAGAGCCAGATACACAGAACTACAAGGATGACAAAGGTAACTGTTTAATGTAAGCATTACTTTTTACCTGGGATGACCAGTCCAAACAGCTGACAACACGATGCTTTGACCAACGTTCATCAAAGAACTGCCTGTTTAAGGACAGCTTTGCTCCTGCTTGAATCTCTCTATAAAGACAATTAGGAGATATTAATCTCAGAGAATCTTTTCAATTACAAGTATTGGACATTAACAGGAGAATATTCAACATTCACATTACCCTTCTTTGTCCTCTAAGTCTCTTCCACTGTAGTCAAAGAAAATGTTGATTTGCTCAGAGAGGGCTCTTTCAACAATCCTTGTGGAGTGGTCAAAGAAACTTAAAAATTCTTCAGAATGCAAAATTTGTTGTTTTTCCTCTTCTGTAAGTTCATGAGGGGCAGCTGAAAAGGATTTACACACACATGTTTTGGACTGCAAGCTTTCACCAATTCTTTTCAGGAAAGAAAACCAGTGGTTTTCATTATTTTAAATAATCTTTGAATTTTATATTTTGCTAGCTGATTCCTATTTAGCAATCATTAATTTTAAATTAATGCAACAAAGTTAAAAAATCTATTTATGCTTTTCTATACAGCACACTCAGAATGTCTTGAGGTGAACTGTACCTTCTTCCTCCTCCTCCTTCTTCAATGTTTTTTCTTCCTCAGGTTCAACCAACGGTTTTGGTGCAACCACATCATCTTCCTCTTCCTCATCTAAGGAGAAACATTACGGTGAGATTGTCAGTGTTTTTAAAGAGTAATTAAACAGTAATATTCCCTATGAATCTCAACTAAGCTGATGTAAAATGGTATCGTGCAGCTTAAAAGGGTTGCATTTGCAAAATGTAGTCCCCAGGATAACATTATCACAAACCAAAGTATCACTGGAACACTGTCTACACCTGGGTTTTAGTCACACTAAATTATGCAGCTGCATAAACTGAAATAAGACACACAAGAAATGGTAAAGAATCCAAAGTGGAAATCTCTCTTCCAGGCATTTATGATTCTACACAAAGCCACGTGATGCATGCATGTTCTGGGTAACATACTGACACATTAATGCTGCAGAATAAAGAAACATCAAATGTCTAAAATAGTTTGTAGAGCAGCTGCTTACTTGTGATCTGAAACCATCAGAGTCTAATGGGCCTTCACATGGCATGAAGATGGCTTACATTAGCTTTCAGGTTGCTATTCTGAGAGGCAAATTTTGCTAAAGATAATAGCAGAGAGATTACATTTTTTCTGTCATTCTAGATGCAAGCCTCATTATCTGTATCATGTTTGGCAATGAGAACTTTACAGGAAAATGTGTTTTCCCTAACTGCAATGAATAACGTAAAGTGTTAATGTTCAGGAATACTGACAAAGCTTACAGCACTTTCTGCATTTCTACATTTTATTCGCTGAGTACTGTAAACCACAAAATAACTTTAAATTACTTAGTGTTGTGGAATATGCATTTCCTGGCTCTTCTTCATCCACTTTCCAGAATAAGCTTCTGAAAAGACTATTTTTATTGGTTAAACAGCTATGTCATCTGCTCATAAGGGTGGCAGCAGGAGACTGCTGCATGCTTCACTGCAGTAATGAGCCCGTGTTAACAGGGCCCAGGCTTGTTTGCTGCAGCCATCTTCCTGACCCACGTTCAAAATTATCTCACACAAAAAGTTTTTTTAAAAAAAAGTAAAAAAAATCCACATGCATGCACACAAAAAGGGGGAAAATAAAAAGGAGGTGGTCAAGGGATGGGAACCAGCTGCCAAGCCATGGTCCCAGCAGCCAGGCCAGCTGACTAGATAGCAACAACCAGATGGTACTGCTAGGATTGTCTCTCCGCTCTGAGGTGGCAATGGGATGGCACAACATTTTTCTGCCTGACTGCTTCCAATCATGTCTTTCCCCAATGGCAAGCCTGTGCAATTACCAGCACTCCAGGAGGTCTAAAGACAAGCCTTTACCCTGCAAACAAAATACAGCTTGTAGGCCATACCAGCTGCCAAACCACACACATAGTGATAGGTTTAAAGAGGTCTGAAAATCTTTCTAACTCCATAGTATAGGCAATAAAAATATAACTGTACCTGCAGGAAAGAAAGCTTTAAATGACACTGTATAATGCACACAATAATACAAACTCCAACTTAATCAAAATGATAATGACGTATGCCAATCCTACATTACTTGAAATTGAGCGATTTTTATGTTCTGACAAGTTTACAGAACTAGGATAAATGGCATGAATGATTTCAATATATGCTCATACTTTTGAACCAAATGGTGAAGGTTAAAATCTTTCCTTTCAAGGGCCTCAATCAGCCACAAAGGAAAACAGTAATCACTGTCTTTTCAGCCAGCCCAACCGCATTTGTCAGCCCTTTCTCCGTCAATGCAGCCAGAGCAATCAACCTGCCAAACATTCAGAATGGAAAAACAATCTGAAAATACAGGGTATAATGCACCTGCCAGTGAAAATGGCCATTTCAAGAAAAGCTAGTGATCTCAGTGACCCTGCTGAGGAGGCGGTGGTGCAAAGGGGAAAGAACGCGTAAAAGAATTCTTAGTGATCTCCACTCTCTTGCACATTGACACTTCCTTACAAAGCATGCCAATTACAGCTTTTGTGCTACTTAAAAAAAATGAAAGCTTTTTTGGGCAAAATAATCACGCAGAGAAACAGAAAGACACTGCTCCTTTTTAGATGGATTCACACGTACAGAGGACGAGTAACCCGAACACTGGATAACTTGTGGCAATTCTAAAGAATGGAACTCTTCATGTCAGATCACCAGAGGTGTGAACAATGATTAATTAAAAAAATGTAACATGAGTTAACACACACGGGTTTGAGAACAACAAACACAGGACCACATATTCACATTAGTCACTCGGACAAACAACCCCTCTTGTTCCCCCCACCAATCAATCTTGCAGAATTAAATGAGGCCTTCAAATTTAGAAATTTGGGTTTGGGTCACCCTGGATACATTATTCCAGCTCTGAAAGTCCCAAATTAGAAATTTCTGCCCAACCCCCCATTAGTCATACTACACTGATTCTAAGTACCATTTTCAGTGACAGGAGTCAAATTCTTGTCAAATGTAGATGGTCAACCCTTTAGTGCTAAGTGACCTTCTAATCTACATATTTTATTCAGAAGATCATATAGTTGATTGCTCCTGCCTTTTAATGTTTGAAACATAAATGGCATATATTATACAGAGCTCTAAATTCCTTCATAGTACTTTCACTGCATACAACTAGCTGATATTACTGCATTTAAATGCAGGATACAGCACTTATTTTAATATTCTCAAAGTATCAGACTTGAAATTGAACATGTCATCTCATTCATTTATCCCTAACTACATCAATCTAAAACCTTCTCTCTAAAGAAGAGTCATATGCAAACTTTCTCATTAAGGGATCTGGAGAAAAAAAAAAAACCCAAACCAAAACAACCCCACATATATGACTTCTTGACCTCATTATCTAAAACTAGAATGCTTTCTTACCCAAACCCAGCGCCCCTTCCCACTGAAATTTACAAGCAAAAAAGGCAGCATTAAGCTGCTGGGCCATAAAAGAGATATGAAATGTTTGTTTTAATTACCGTCTTCCTTTATCCTGAATTTATTTAATAACAGGCCAGAGGCTGGAATTTGCAAGGGACTGGCATAACAATAACATATAACCCAGAAAACACAGAGATTGGACATACTATTTCTGAAACAGTTGCACATCTAGTAAGCCAAGAACCCATGACACAGTGGTATCCTGCATTTATTTCAAGTCAGATATGTCAATTTGGAAACCTTAAGGACACTCCCTAACTTCATCCTCCTTATTCATTATTGACTGTACCCACTGGCATTCTATGCCACTTTGTCAGTACACCAAATACAATTCCAAATGAAAAAAAGGCTGCTAAGATTCAGAAAAGTCACAGGGCCATGAAGACAGGAAATGGGACTCTGTGTCACATCAACACAGTGATGAATATTCATTGTAATATGCTAAGGGATTAACTCCATGTTATTTCTGACAGGTGAACAGGGGATCTAAGGTTACAAACTGAGCAGTAAAGTAGCTGCTATTTTAGTGCAGTCTTTAATAGCAGCAAATTTCTTGTCAATGAATGCTAAAAACAGATTTAATGAACCACTGAATTTTTAGTTTGAGTTAACATGAAAATTGTGATGTATTTTGGCAAGACCGAAAGAAAAGCAGAGCTGTAAATTAGACTGCACCTAGCAATAACACTGTAGAGTGGAGTTCCAGTTGTCTAAGTAATCTGTTGCTGCAGAGTAGGTTAATCAAAGTTAAATCATCTGTGAAATGGGTGGCTTTTGTTAAGCCGAATGTCTTCATATCAAGCTTTCCCTCCGTATTTCACTGTACATTTAAGGCATGTACCAGATAACACATGACTATGTAAGAGTCTGTTGGGTTTTGTCAAATATTAAAATGCAAAAACCCTACAGGCACCATAGCAGCATCCAAGAAGTGAATCCTATACACCATATTGTTATTACTCTGCTTATTATTTTAATTCTGTGTCTTGGAGACCTTACCAGACAATTATTCCTCAAAGAGTTGAGCTAATACAATAATACTGTTTGCAGTCAGTTGTGACTGCACATGCACAGTATGGTACAGCAGCTCCAATGAATAAGTACCCAGTTAGCCTAGGAAAAGCCTTAATTGTGACAGCTGAGCAAAATCATATCCCCCTACATGCTCACCTTTCTTTGGATTGACTACTTCAAGAACTCGTATCTTTATTGGGTACACTGGTGACTAATTTTTTTCCATGTGATTTTGAACAACATGCCTTCTAATCACAAAGGAACAGATCAAACTGTGTAGCAGAGAGCAGTGTAGTGAGACACAGGGAAAAAACAATCGGCACTAATGACTACAATACTGTGTGTTGGCCAACACGGAGCCTGCAGAACATTATACCACAGTTCACATCTGAATTGCATCTCTGTTGTTGAAACTCTTTCTGCTGCCCTGCTAGGAAGAAATGAGTCTAGGAAGGGAATACAATTTCCACTGTTTTTTTCAGAGAGCAGATCTGCAACCAAATAGAGGTTAAATAACAACCCTAATAACTAGTTGACCATACTAACTAAAAAGCAGGTCCACTAAAACTGAACAATGAGAGTAAAACCGAACAATGAGGGAAGCAGGAGAAGTGCTACACACAGCATCACAGGAAGTCAAATGGCTGTAGATAGTAGAAGAGAGGATGTCAGAACAAGGATGCTGGAGAACGGAGCAGCCTGAACACCAGATGTTCATGTTAAAATGGTGACAAAAGTTTGTCAAGTAGTAATGGCACAGAGACATAGATGCTGAGGCTTACTAGTTACCAGGTATGGAAGAACACCGAGTGAGGCATAACACTTCTATCAAGCCAAAATAAATTCAACTGGTCTCTAAATAAAAAGATGATCATCATTACTCTATCACATAATGACAACCCCTCCCAGAACAGGAACAGGATATGCCAAGAGAACAAGGGGGAAAAAGGGCCTATTTCCTCTGCTACATTCCTCAGAATAACGAACCATTTCATTTATGTAACAAACACAGCTGCTACAAAAACAGCAGGTTTAGAAGACTAAGGCTATTGAAAAGTCAAACCTGAAACTCACACTGACAAGTGATTTATCTGTAATACATTACTCCAGAACACAATACTAAAAACCTAAATCATAGAATTTAAGGGTTGGAATGGACCTTACATGATCTATGATTTCTGTTTGCAGCTAACTTCAAGTGTTTTAATATTGAAAAGCAAATTCATTAGCCAACCATGTTTTGTTCAGAAAAATTTCTTTACTCTCAATCTGTTTGTCCCCCAGACTGTACTGATACTGAGGCTTGCCCTGACCCAGGTGCAGCACCTTGCACTTGGCTCATGAGATTCCCCATGGGCCTCTTCTCAAGCTTGTGCAGGACCTATGGATGGCATCCTGTCCTTCAGAGGTGTCAACCACACCACTCACCACTCATCTTGGTGTCATCTGCAGATTTTCTGAGGGTGCACTTGATCCCTTTGACTGTGTCACTGATAAACACATTAAGTAGCACTGATCCCAGTACGGACCCCTGAGGGACACCACTTGTCACTGATGTCCATGAGGACTCTGAGCTGCTGACCACTACCCTCTGGATGCAACCATTCAGCCAATTCCTTATCCACACAACAGTCCACCCATCAAATCCATCTCTAATTTAGAAAGCAGGATGTTGTGGGGGGACGGTCTCAAAGGCCTTACAGAAGTCCCAATAGATGACATGTGTAGCCTTTCTCTTGTCCACTGATATAGTCACTCCATTGCAGAAGGCCACTAGGTTGGCCAGGCAGGACTTGCCCTTGGTTAAGCTGTGCTGGCTGTCCCAAATCAGCTCCCTGTCCTTCATGTGCCAAGTTGTGTGTGGATTCTTAATTGTCATAAACGCAAAATATATCCCATTTATTTATCAGCTGTCAGTTAATTAAGAAACTCTGTGTCTAATCTGAACACTTACTAGGAGTGCAAAAATACCATGTAGTAGTAGTAAGAGTGTTGTTAAACAAGATGCAGAATGACAGTAACAGTTAAGCAAGACACATACAAATTTAATAACAGGATTTACATCAATTATCTCATGTATCAACCTTCATTTACCTTACTGCATTTCAAGATCACAAATGCTGCTTCTAATTCAGCCAGTCATCATTCTTATAATAAAACAAAAATAACTTAGGTAGCAATAAGTTAACCATTCACCTTCCTTGGGCTGAGTCATAACCGGTGTTTGCGTCTCCTTTGTATACGTAACAATTTCTCGAGGAGGGAAGTCAACTTGTGTAATTTTGGCCATTCCAAGTTTAACAGGTCCACGTCTAAATCAAATTAATAGAGAAATCAGAAAAAAACATTTAACTTCATTAACTACTTCACATTTTGCCTAGAATAATACCCAAGTCATTATATCACAGCACTGCTTAGTCTAACTTAAATCTAGTAGAAACTTAACTCTGAAGAAGTCACACAATTATGACTAATATTGTATCATTATCATTTAGGATCAGCAGCTATTTATACATCTGTGGCAAAAATAAAGACATGCATATATAACTATCTGCGCTGCAGGATATAATTTTAAATTGTTGCTCTTTGTGTTTGACCAGAGTACTGCCCCAAACATGGCACAGCCCTGTTTTCAGTGGAACAGATCTGCTCATGAGTCATGTTCGTACAGAAACACTTCTAAGATTCTAAAGCCTGAAAACCAGCATTTCCTAGTCTTTGAACTTTGCTGCCCTTTTCTGTCCACCTCAAAGATGCTATTTAGAATGCAGAAGTGCAAGTCTAACCTGAAACTCACACTGACAAGTGATTTATCCATAATACATTACTCCAGAACGCAATATTAAAAACCTCTGAGCTTTGACTTTAGCTTATAGAAGATCCTATAAAGGCAAATATAGCCAGCATCAAACTACAACACAATGTACTTCCAAAACCCACACAACATTAACTCAGTCATTGCAGCTTCCCATAAATGCCAATCGCAGCCTGTACTGTAACAATACTGCAATGAACCAACAATTTACCTATATCAAATTTACATTCTTGTTATCAACTCCTTTGCCAAGACAAAAGGTTTTGGCGGGCAGAACCCTAATTCTTAGAGCACAATATGGGTTTTAGCAAGTGATTTTTTTTACAGCTTTTATAAACATATTTATAAGAAAAGATGGGAGTTGCTGGTTTTAAATACATTTATTATTCTAAGCCTTTTATTTTAAATAAACGACTTCTTAAAGTTTACATTTTGTCAAAGAAAGACTCAAAGGAAAACACAAAAGTTTTGTTATTAGACATAAGCATCTAATGTATATTAAATACTGTAAGTTTCCCATTGCAAGCAAACTGTGCTAAGTTTAGGGACAGAGAGTTTCCTTTACTTACAGAGCAGCCTCCTAACAACAACTTGAAGTCTTAGAGTCAAAATAAGCTCTTATACTTATTATCCATAAGCACATGAAAGAGGGAATATAAGAAATCTATGCAATACCCCAGATCGGAATCAGAGTGGAGCTGAAGAACTGACGGATCAGTATCCCAATGCAGCGTCCTGATACCCCAGGTTGAACAATCATGCAGCATTAGCAAAAAAGGCCAGAGATTAGTGAAGCAAATACACACACTATGAAATTCTAGAGTTACAGCGAGCTTACAGCTATTTCATTGTTCACAGGAAACAAGGCAATGCAACACCAGTTAAGGGAAATTCAACAAACATTCAGTGTAATAACACATGCAGTAAATACAAAAGAAGCAAAACACAGAATTCAGAGCTATTAGCAAAGAATTAAACTATTTTAAAGATTGAAAGTTAAAGATCTGCAAACAAATGTAGCCTTTGTGAAAGGCAAACAGATTACAAATACTGACAAGAACCACTAAAAACTTCAAATTCCTTCAAAAATCTGTTCAGATTTGTTCATGTCATACGAAGACAGACTTGTTAACATAATGCAGACTTGCCCAGAGCAGTAAATATGTGGAGGAAACTGTCATATTGGCAAAGGAAATGAGTACACACACAAGCCTTTTGGTAGGAGGGCAAAAATGCATTTCCACTGGGATAGAGAACTGCTAGAGTTTCTAAGATGTGACACTGCAGTAATTATGGGTTAAGCACTGCCTTGGGCTTGTAAGTGTCATCTGAGTTAGAGCCAACTCCATTAAAGATACTTAAATCTCTTAGAAATAGTGGTCTGTATATTAATAACACGTTTCAAAGTCATGTGGAATAATGAACAGAATGGATCCATTTCAAGTCGCCTTTGTATCAGAAGAAATACGAAGGGGGAAATCAATATTCCCTCTCCATTTTGAGTCTTCATTCCTTCTTCACATATTTTCATGCAGTCTGCTGGCTGCTACGAGGCTTAGGCAGAAGTTTAAAAACACACTTAAAAGAGAGATTAACATATTAACATGCATGTTTCTTCTGACATTCTTAGATGCTGTTACATATATTTTAAAATAATGTTTTTGAATAAAAGAATAAATACGTAAAAATTTACTCTAAGTCAATAAAAGGCAATTTTATATTTTCATCCCATACACAGTAACTTTCCTATAAATCAGGTCCAGAATTCCTAAAGTTGATCTGAAAAACGTACATACAAGGCTATAAAAGCTCATAAATATGGGTGTGTCATGCACTACCTTGTTCTCGTAGAAAATATGCATTAGAAGTATTAATTACAGCTTAATTAAGAATTAAAGATCCACTGTCTTCATAATTAGCAAATCATTCTACATAACTGCTATTGCATCCCCAGCAACAGCTTAATACCTAAATCTCCAAAACATCTTTAGAACTTTTGTGCATCAGAAAACACATAATTTTAACATTAAAGTTAATTACTTTGAGTCTACTTATTTGTTATGTCTCTGCTATTGTTCTTGAGCAAACAGATTTAAGCATGGAGCTGAATTTGGTGCCTGAGACTTCAAGCTGGATATTGCTTATATGTTGTTCAATCATAAGCAAAACCAAACCCCCACCCCACCCTTCCTGTGGCAAGGGATAAGTTAGCTACAGGTACAAATGCTGCATCACACCAGTACTTGTCAAACACTTCCTCAACTTTTTCAATCCCATTTGAGAGGAACTTGGGGAAAGAGCTACAAATATAAAAGGCTCCAACTTCTGCAGCTGCTTAAGATCTAGCTGTTAATAAGGTAGCTTTCCTGCTTTCAAAGCATTCTTTTCACATTCAGCAGTTGCTTCTGTGGTACCAGGGACAGTCCATCTTCTAAAAGGTTTGGAGTCAACAAGCAATACAGGATATGCAGTTAAATGTTTCTCAGAGATATAATTTTTTTAAAAGGTAACATTCTGAGATAGAATTCACCTATTATATATGTACCAAAATTATGTAAAATACTGTTTCTTTAGTTTTCCACTTGTTTGTTATGCCTTAAACTAAATTAATTTATCTACAAGCTTCAGTGAACAGAAATTCCCATTCTTCCACATACACCCAACTTCCCTATATCCAGGTTCATTCCTAATGCTTCCTATATCTCTAAAGTCTTTTCTGCTTTTAAACTGATTACATGAACATCCACCTAACCTAAAAGAAAACCAAGTGCATTAATTTCTAGTCTTGAATTTATACTCTTAACTGTGGAAAAAGCATAATCAAACTAGGAAGCAAAACTCTTCACTAATGAAAATAAGGCAAGACAGATGGAAGTAACAGCAGGAACAGTCTGAACACTGCCCTCTTAATTGCTAAAAGCATTAATGACAAGATTCAGCATCACAGAAGAGGCTTTCCAACATCTCATTGCTGTGAATCACCTGTGAAATGGCAGGTGTAACACCAAGGGTTATCACACAGTCCAACTTCCAGGTTCAAACGTATGTGTGCTTTAGAAATGTATGAACTTGTACTAACAGACCAGGATACAAACACCTGTTTACTGGGGGAGAGGAAGAATGTTATCCAGTGGTCATGGAATAAGCAAGGGGATTAACAGGTCCCCTATAATACCATCAGTCTGGCTGAACATTCATGCCTCCAACCCTTACAGACCACAATCTTGAGACAGATTTAAAGTTAGAAAATGCATGAAGCTATTGAAGTGTAGGATATAAGTGCTAAAAAAGAATTTGGGTTCATATCTGCTGCCTGATGTATTCTCTGTTTTAACTTCGTAATTTCTACTTAGAAATAGGCACCATGTAACCTTTGTTCAGGTCACTAATACCTTGAATATTTCAGACTAAGACTGCATATAGTGCTGCATGCACAATTCACATGCATACAAGATATCAGTGCAGCCTTTAAAAATTGTTTCAAAGTACTCTAAGCATTCACTCCTCCAAATCAACTACTCATATAAGATAAAAAGTAACTGACTGTGCTTTTACTGAACTTCATCCAAATGTATACTCTGTAAATTTTAAGTACAGGAACTTAATTTGCTAAGAAAATATCTTACCTATATTAATAGACAGGTACTGCTGTTATTCACAGACTGTGCATGGGAAACAGTAGAAATCTGGACACTTTGGAAGGAGTATTTCCCACCTTATCATCCACATCTCACCACTAGGAATACTTAACAGAAATATTTATCTGACTCTCCTTTACAGCAGGAAGTCTCAAACCATCGTGCACAAAGAAATGGTCACACAGATGTGGCAAGTACTGGCTCTGAAAAAAAACCAAACCGACTGTGGCTGAACTACAATGGGGTTCTGTTTTGGCAAAGTAAGGGAGATTGTGAGTGCTGTAGTTGTGTTACACAGATGGCTGCAAAGTGAAATAATGAGAAACATGGCTCTGAGTAATGCAGTTTGTAGACAGTACCTTTTATTAGACCAACTAGAAATGAGGAAAATGAGGAATGGTCTATCATCCATATACACTCTCCTTTGGAAAAAGCTGAGAAGAGCCCAAAAGTTGCACTTTTCCAGTTTGTTATTGCCCCATCACATTCATTTTACTTTAAACTCACAAGTTGAAACAACTCCCCATTAATGCTGGCCCTTTCAAATGAGGAAGTGTAGTTGTATTTCAAATCTTAAAGTGTGGCTCTACTCTTTTCTGCGTACCTAAGTTCCGCAGCAAACCAGTCCCTCTTCACAGATTCAACGCTGTAACCTCACAGCATCATAACCAAGCAGATAACCTTGATTTCTTCTGAAGTTTCATTACTCAGAACACAAGCACTGAGCAAAGGAACATGACATACCTGGATCCAACAGCACCATCGCCGGAGTCCTGGCTCCCAGCCTCGCTTGGCGTACTCACGGATTTGGAGGACGGAGAGGTAGGAGGAGGGACTAAATAGTGAAACAGACAGGTATCCGCTGTTACTACTCGCAGAGGTTGCACAGCTTAGGATGTTTGCAAAGTAATTTAAAATGAAGTATTAAAAAAAATGTGATGGCAAAAAAAAAATACATGGATGGAAATGAACAGTAAGAAAGAGAGGGGAAAAGACAATGTTAACAATTCATGCTGGACTTTCATGCAATTGGCATTTATGCATCTGGAGCATACAAAAAGACATGGAGGGAAAGACATTTAAAAAAAAATGAATTGAGAAAGTATTTTTAAACTGAACTTTTGAGAAATGATGACATCGATTTTCAAAGGGTAATTTCCACTAAGTCATGTTGCTTAAACATAAAGAAGATAGTTGTTAATACAGCTTTGACATAAATTTTTCTTAAAAATTAGACAATGAATGTGTTTAACTAGCAATGTTATTTCAAAACATATAATCATCAAAGCATGGACAAAAAAAGAGGCTTTGTCATGCAGCATGCTGTTAGGTTTGTTCTAGATTGAATCAAAATAACATAAATGTCATGTATTACATCAAAGTTTCTAGCATTGAGTTTTGAGGATTTTTTTTTTTTTACTTGCCAGTAAACACTCGAGTACTGATCTGTTGAAACTTTTTCTTAAGAGTAGGTTCATTTTTAGCATCTAGATGAAGCCTGCATTCACCATTTAAGAAGTAACATGCTTTTTTGGAACTGATGCATAACAGTGCATGGTACCATGCAATCTGAGACAAACACAAAGCTGTTCTGGTATTTCTTTCAACTTTTCATTTCAGAAATAGTCAAACTTATTATTTAATGAAACTTAGGGTTCATACTTAAGAATCAGGGGATGTGTTGAAGGTCCTTATATGCTTCATTTTTTAGCAGTATGTAAAACATTCACTAGTTAGCAACCTTTAAAAAGAACCTTTTATCAACTGAACAAGAATTATGTTTATAAACTGGTATCTACTCTATCAGGGGTCAGGCGTGGGAGAATTCTGAATTTAGATCTGCAAGATTTCTAGAGAATTTCCTGAAATTACAAGCACACTGTTAATTCTAAGGAATTTTTCCATCCCATCGCAAAACAGACATATGACTCACTGACAAAAAAAATCTCTCCTAATTTTTCAAAAAAAAAATCAGTCATTTCTTCAATTTATTAAGAATTCATTTTAGATGAAATGTCTTTCACAGGGGACACTTTTTTATAGGTCTAGCACTATATTTCATAAATTCATACTTACACACTCTTAGACTTTAGACTTATACCTAGATAAATAGAGACTTCAGACTTATATCTATATAAATACAGGTGTATAAGAGTACATAGATTCTTCAACACATCATCGCTATACACTGCTCAGTTTGTGCTAAGGGAGATGCCCCTGGGCCCTGGTATCGCTCTTTTCGTGCGCTGTGAATAGGGCTGACATTCTAACCTCGCCCCTCCTGGGCCGCAGTGGTGCCACGCGTGGCTGTCCCTGTCCCTGGCCCAGGGCCGCGGGAGCCTCGAGCCGAGCGCTGGTCCTGCACTGCCCTCGCGTGGGGAAAGCGATTTTCACCCAGCCCAACACAGGACTGAGCTGGAAACACCTTCCTCAAAGTTATTCCGGTGCACTAACCTAGGGCTCCTTACATAACAAGTACAGTAGGTATGAAAATCATACAGACATCCTTACTGCCCCTTCTCCCACCAGAGCTATGTCTCTCTGGTAGTTAACAGGACAGGAATTGCCTCAGGAATTTTTAATTCAATTTTCTATGAAGGAAGCTAATCTCAAGCCATCCACCTCCACTGCCAGCATGAGCACAAGCTACCTGCACACGGAGTAGCTCAGCCACGAGTTAGTTCAGTTCAGGCACACCATCACTATGTGCCAGTACCCAGTCAGCAGAAGAGCAGCCTGTCTGTGCCTCAGGCATGCTACTGAGAGGCAGCAAACACCACAATTTAGCTTGATTTAGGATCCATATCAGATCAGTGTATCTTGAAAGAGACCAGAATTACTTCCCTGCAAATCTGTGCCCATTGAAGGGTGTGGTTAACCAGATGCTCTGTGGAATTAAACACAACATGCAGGGTGTGCCCGAAGCTGCGGGCCAGCGCCTCCAAGCTGAGCATTAACAGCTACTCTCAGTCTAGGCAATGAGTTGCTTTGAGGATTATTCTATGGTCTAAGATTCTCAAAAAAAAAAACCAACCCATGTGCATTTCTACAAAGTCTCATCAACTGCCTTAGCAAAACCTCATGAAAGGGAAGGGTTGAACTATTAGCCTAGCAAGCAAAAATATACAGTAGGTCAGGACTGATTACTTAAACAGCTCAATGCTAGAGCTAACATAGCCCAAATGCAGTCTCTGAACCATGGGAACATGACTGCTGTGGCTGTGGGAATGAGAGCAGCTGTAATGGTCTTTATTCCAGGTTCACTTTTGAACACTTGAGGATTAAGTAAAAGCAATTTTGAAGATACAGTCACAGATATACTATGTCTGTAACAAATTATTATTACATTTTTATTTACAAACCTCATTGAAATAGAGTCTCACCAATGAGCCAAACTGCTCAGTTTTAAACCCCTTCGATTTCAGAGCTGGAGACAAAAAGTACAGTTGAATTAACACACTCTTTGCTTTTGCCTTCCAGAGATGTGTCTATATAAAGGCAAAAAGCAACAACCAATATCCTAACACACCCAAGAGTGGCACGGGTATCAATCACCACCCTTGGTAGTTACATTTTATGGTTAGCCTTGCTATCACTCCAAAGTTAGTCAAGTATTTGGGGTAAGAAAAACTAGTGTGTAAAAGATGCAGAAAGGAAACAAGCCAACTCCACACAAATATATTTAGCATTATAAAAAAGAGTAGGGAGAAAAGTACAGAAGAATAAGGCACAGGAAAAATGGGGAAACAAAAGAAAACACATACATGATATTTATATATTTCAACTAAAATGCTTCAAATAATGCACTGAGTGTAAAATGTGTATTTTATAAAACAGTGCTATGTAATGTGTACTGAAGCACATCACTTGACATTTATAACAGAGATCATGCAGGACATAATAGTGTAAGAACCAGACATGTGTACCCCCAAAAAAGCCAGAGAATTTTCATGTTAGTTCTACAAATACCTCGATCCAAACAAAAACAAACATACAAACCACCACCACACAAAAAAACCCAACATAAAACCCCCAAAGCACCTCGGCCCCCCCAAAAATCCAAGCCAAAACCTCCCAAACATTTATCTCAAATATTAACATTCCTACCAACAGGAGACTCAGGTGTCAACCCCATGCTCTGAAGTAATGCTTCGGCTTCTCTTCTCTTCTTTTCAAGATCAGATTCTTCTTGTACAGGAAGAATTTCTTTCTTCTGGTCAGTCTAAAAATGATTCAATAATTGAGTTACAGCATTTAACCTTTCACTTATTTTGAGACCTCACAGGTTTTATCGTATTACTGAAATCTATAATCATACAGGTTAGATATGTCACTCTAGTAATTCTGATGATAAAATCACACGGAGCTTTCATGCAGTAGTTTATGGTGATTTATGGTGTCACATGCACACAAACTGGTTCAGAAATCTGAACTTCATGCTCGTGTAGGATTAAAAAAACCCAAAATTAATGTCTAAATTATCATTTGGACAATTCTTTAGAAAACAATAGTGTTTGCTCTTACCAGAAAATGAAAGTGCTACATTTGCATTAGCACCAACCATTAAACTGACATTCCCAGAACAGCAGGTAGCAGAGAATTATGTGAACCTACCCTTAAATTTTGGGCAAGTTACATGTGTAACGTCAAATTTCAAAGCAAAAATTCTTTCTTACTTCTTTTTTCTTTCTTTCTTCCTCCTTTCTCTTCTTCTCCTCCCTGATTTGAGCTAATCGTTGCTTCTTGCGCTCCAACTCCGCCTTCAGCTCACTTTTGTCCGACATGGCTGAAACACTGGTCAACAGAAATCACAGCACTGCTTGGCTTTGGTTTGACTTTTTTTTTAAAGACAGTTTCTTTAAAGAAAAGCTGCTACCCTTAAAGAAGCTGCACAAGCTTACCAAAACCAGAAGCCTGAAAAAGTCAAGAGTAATTGAAAAAAAATCTCATTCCTATTTCCATATGTCTTTCACTTTTCACATTGCCAGCACTTAAGGGACTGACTTAAACCAGACAGAACTAAGACATGGTGACAGCATCCCCTCCTAGGGCAGGTCTGATGCTGTCTGAAGGAACTACTTGGAAAGGTGAGGCACTGCAGATGTTAAGTGTGTGACCCTGACATGGAATTCTGTACAGCTGCAGAGCCAACTGAGGCTGCAAACAGCAAGGAGAGCACCAAGACAGTGTTTGCCTTTCACTCTTCACTCCAACAGCTAAACATTGGCATGGTATGATTTAGCAGTATGTCATCTATACATCCCTCTACATACAATTGTACAAGATTTATTAAAAGACTTAGTGGGATTACTCTAAATTACAAGTGTGATAGACACAAACCTGTAAAATACTTGCACTAATGATTTTTTCCAAAAGCTTTTCATACACTAAGAAATTGGTGGATTTTTTAAAGTTTTACAAGCAGTTTTGCTACACAACTAACTCAAATACAGACAACAAGGTCAACAACAAACGGTGGAAAAACCCCCAACACTTAAAGATTCAGAATGTAGCTATGAAAAACTGTGTGAATGGGCTAAGTGAAGAAAAGCTTCATTTTACTGTTTGAAATCAAATCCAAGTCAGCATAGACAATGCAGAAGTGGTTCTACAACACACGAGGGAACTATAAATGCTTTCACACTAGGCTTGACAACAAAGATTAAGCATCAGTGACATAACTCTGTGCTAACTCGACACCAATAATACCTGCAGGTGTTTCACAGTACACCTAAGTACAGAAAAGGATGCAAAATGCTGCAAGCCTCACACATCTACCCCAAGGGGAGAGAGGGAAGGGGAGAGAGG
>NW_008667821.1:0-12969 GCF_000695815.1 Acanthisitta chloris
GCCCGCGCCGAAACCGCCGCGCCTGGGTTGGGCGGCGTGCGAAACTGGGCTGCGTTCGCCCCAGAGCTGCCGCGGACGAGGCGGGCATGCTGCGGTGCAATTCACTTCCTAGGTCGCTGCGCTCGGGCTGGTCCCGTGTACTTCTGGTTAGGAATTTCACAGCACTGCACCGCTCTGACCGCTCCGCTTGGAGAGTTGTGGGTGAAGTCATCCCCATGTCTGTGTGTCGCTTAGACTAGTCTGTGCATACAGATACTTGTGAACTTCCATTGCTTGTGTGCATTTCTTGATGAAGATTTCAGATGTGGTTTTGGCAAGTGCATGCAGATAACATAGCTGTTTGGAACAGGAACGTACAGGTGGCACTTAAATCTTCATTGCTGTCTCGAAAAGGTTTTGGTGGAACAGCAGATTTGGTGTTTGTAAAGGAATATTTCGTATTTGGCGTGTGAAAATGATGTCGGAGTAGCTAACTGCATACCTGGCTGCCTAATGTATGTGTGGTCCTTGCTCAGAACTCATTCAGAGTCACTGTGGTCTGACAGGGCTTGGTAGGGCTGGTTAAAGGATAGAGATTTGTTAAGAAAAATGATGAAAATGGACTCCTGAGCCAGTTGAGGAGGTAACACAAAACCCATGTTGCTAGTGGAAAGGGAGATGTTGGGTGGTGCTTGGTTCACTTTAGCACGATTATTAGAAGTTTTCTCATACTGTGTTGTTTTAAGAGTCACTACAGATTGCTTGTTTTCCTTTATGTATCTTGTGGAAACAAATTCATAGCCTATAAGGGCTTTGGAGTCCAAATTTTTTCTTTTGAATGCTGCACAAATTATCTTCCTCACTTTTGAGTTAGCAATAAAGGTCTTCCGCAGCCTTTGTGGACTCTGAAATATGGATGCCTGGGGCGAGGATTGGGAAGAGTTGGGGCGGTGTAAATCTGCTGCATCTTGGAAAAAGTTTTCAAACCAAGTGTTCAGTCTGACAACCCAAAAGGGCCTGAGGAGAAGGCAACAGGTGGCATGAGTGCATGGTTGAGGTGGCAGGGCTGATACTCCCACAGCTGCTGGGAGAGTCGCGAGGCAGCTGGGCCGGCGCTGTGAGGAGCAGATGTGTGCTCCGGGCTGACCGCTGGGAAGGTCACCGTGGTTAGGTGTCCGAGGGGCACTTGGCTGCTCCCAGCTGACCACAGTGCTTCATGGATCAAAAAGCAGCTTTTTATTCAGGAATTACTTGTGGACAATCAACCCCTTGCCTTACTAACCATTAATAGTAATGGTGTGTTATTGCTGTTACATTAGTCACATTGCAATCTGTTGTTAATACTGAACACTGGATAAATACCCTGCTTAATAACCCTCTTCCCTGGGGAGCGGGGGGGGGACAAACTTATTTTCTCTGACCTGTTTGCGCATGGCATTTTTTTCTTTCATTTGATGAAACCCAGTTTGAGAGTCTTAGACTTGCCAGGTAGTTCCTGTTACTCAGTGCTGTTGCAGTACCATTTAAGAGGCTCATGTCCAAGTTTATCTTGTGTCATGAAGTGTTAATGGCACGTAAGTTAATGAATCTAATGAGCAAACCTATGTCATGCGGGATAGGTGGTGTTCTGCTAGCAGATGCAAACTGTTTAGCCCCCACCCTCCTGCCAAAGGTTGCTCTGAGGAGCAGCCTTAGGAAGACAGCTTTGTAGAGGATGAGTTCCTGCCCATTTTGTGGGCAGGGTATAGAAGAAGTATGTGGAATAAGTGACTGATACAGGCAGAGTGAAGGCTTCTTGCACTCTCTTCATGTTGAACAAGAGGGTCTGCAATGCAGCTGAAGTTTGGAAAATAAAATCTGGCAAAATAAGGGGAATTCTCTGTTGAAAGTTACAGGTGGTGGATGGGGAACTCCAGCTATGATAATAGTAATAAGACTTCACAGTTCAGAAGTTGCAGTGATCTGAAAGTGGCCAAGCATGAAAGATGCATCTAAATTGGTCTCAAATGTCAGAGCAAAACAGTTTGTGTTGTGAGGAGTGAAAAGGAAAGTGAAAATGAGCAAGTTCCCAAAACAGTTTTGGCCTCCATAAGGAGGAGGTGGTAAAAAGCTGTGGCTTGACCCAGGGATACTACTTACTTCATTATTTGCTTTGACTTAGGCTTCAGTAACTCCTTCCTGTTGAAGAACTGCAGTAAAACTATTTTTTCCACATACTATGAGGGCAGGTAGGAGGATGCTCATTTGTTGTGTTGTCCTGATTGCTTGGCAGGGCTGGAGATGTTTATAGTGAATCAATGATTAAAGATGTGTCCAGGTTTCAAGTTGGTTTTGTACCATGAGCAGACCAAAGTGGGCATGCTGAGTGTTGTGTTGAAAGGTATTATGTGGGTATATGTTGAAGGAGTGCAGAGAAGTAAAGCAGAGACAGATATGTTAAAAAAAAAAAGCAGAAACTATATGTGCAGTGGACTCCGCAGCCTTACTCTGGAACTTGACTGGCTTGGTTTGGAAGCTGATTTATGGGCATGGAAAACCTCATCAGCTGCTTTTCATTTCAATTCAGAGTTGATTGATGGAATTGTGGGGCATGTGCTGTTGCATCTTCTGAGAAGAAAAAGTGGTGCTGTGTAGTGTTTCCTCCCCGTGGTACAGCTGATAAACTGCCACCTGCAGTTTGCCCTCTGGCCAGACAGTGTGTTGCTGATGGAAGGGGAGGTGAGACCCCAGGCATGTCCACAGGAGGAGCTGGGTGACACTGTGTGCTGCTTGCTGCCGGACCTGCCAAACAGGGTGTAAAGTATTAGTGGGTGACCTCGGTGTGCCTAGACGAGGCAGTAGGCTGCTCTGCAGCTCCTCAGCGTGTGGAAGCTCAGGAGAGGAGAGGGTGAACATGGCACAACGCTGCTCTTGTGCTGTAACGTTATCTCTTTCCTTTGCCCTAGTGTATGTGGAAAGAAGTTGTGTGATAGTGGTTGTACTGGTTTATTTCTTATCGTTCTGGCTGATAAAAGGGTGAGTCTGGAGCTGTGTGGTGTTGAGCCTTCCTGCAGCTTAGGAGGCTGTTGCTGTTCTTAGTGACCTTGTGTCTAGGACTAGAGAGGCAGGGAAACAGCCACTCACGTGGTGATGGCTTATGAGTTCATTTGTGTAACACAGAATGTTTGCTTCGTTTATCAAATATGATGGTTGCTGTGAAAAGGGGCCTCAATAGGGAGAACAAGTGAAACCCCTGAATATTCCAGTCTAAATCTGGAAATGCATGCTCCATTCCTTTATAGTTTATCTCACACTGCAACCTCTTGGAGTCCTGTGAAGGAATGAGCTGCTTCTGAGCTCTACTGTCCTACTTAAATCAAGCATGCACTCTTTGCAAGTATTTGGTGACACTTATGATTTGGTTTGTCTTTTATATTCATACAGTTCCAGTCAAGGGCTAAGAACACTGGCACCTGACTGGAGAGGAATCCGAGCCTTGTTCTGTGAGGTCTTGTGCTGTTCCTTTGTAGATTGTGATGCTGTTTTGTTTTCAGTGCAAGTGGATTGTTGTGGAGGTTTTTCTTCAAGTAATTGCTTGAGGAAAGAAGGGGAATCTTAAAATTGGATCAACATCACAGCTGTGCCAAAGGTGGAATGGCTTAGTGTCCGGAAAGGAGATATAGGAAGTTTTTCCAAATCACTCTTGAAATTAGGATAGTCTTGAAAGCTTCATTGTGGGTGTGAGTGGGTTTTTTTCCTACCTTATCTGTCTCAGCAATAGCAGTTCAATTAGTAATCCAAATGGACAAACTTTCTGCTGTGCACAAGGTTCTCTTTGCTTTTGGGAAGCCCCACTTCAATTAACCTTTTATAGCCTGTTTTTTTGGTCTGAATTTTAAACTCTGTACACTGAGAGCCTATTCTTGTGGCCAGTGTTAGGTCCCTTATGCTGTGTGTGTGGCGTGGCAGTCTCCTCCTCCGTGGCGAGCTGACACGTTCGTTGTTGGTTTTCTTCATTAAATTAGTGGTTAGGTCATGTGACTTGACTTGCTGCTCTTTGCAGGAGCTGCTGTTATTGTTTTCAGCTGTAATCTAGTTCCGTTGCTCAGGTGGATTATGAGCTGGAAAGCTAACTTGTGGATTTTGAGTTGGGATTGGCCATGTGGATTTCTTTTTAGTATAACATTTCTGAATCCATGTTTGCACATGACTGCAAAGGTCAAGCCTGTTACTCTGTCTCAAACAGTTTTGCTGTGCTAATATTGGAGCAGCAGATATGGTTTGTTTGAGTTCAGGAGATAAAGGGGAGGAAAGCTGTGTGAGTAGTTCAAACTTTTCTGGTTTTAGTTTTGGCTAAAATTCTGATCAAATACACGTGAAGCTCTGGTGCAGCCCCCAAAATAGGCACAGCTGCCTCATGTCAAGTGTCACTGCAGAATGGCAGGTGCTGAGATGCTGGAGCAGCTTAGGATCTCTGGGTGATGGAAGACAGGGAGCCTGAGCTGTAGTGCATGGGGTTTATCTTGAGCCTAGTGAAGGCAGCTCACAACTTGCAACAAGAGCATTGCTTGGCTCTTGCAGGATGTAGCTGTGTTCCCAGTAATGGCAAGGAAAACCAACCAGGAAGCACTTTGAGAATTTGCATGTGATTCGAGTAGTACATCAGTGTGCAGGTAAAGGTGTCTTTTCATGTAGTGTAGCACACAAAATGAGTGTTCCAAGGTCAGTTTGGTTAGTCACACAGCTGATAGTGTGCTGACCACTGTGGTGGTACTTTGGTTCTCACTGTGCTCTCCAAAGCTGTCCTGGGCCTCTTGGACACGGGTGGAGAAACGAACAGGTTGGGAAACATCTGTAGGCTGACAAAGGCACCTATTGTGTAGCTAAGACCAAGTTCAGCTCTTGGGACACGTGGTCTAATGCCCTTTGATTATCCAGTTCTTGAGTCCTTGCGTGCCCCGAGGACACTCCTGTCTGCACGGGTCGGGTTACACCTCTGTTAACTGCACACAATTGTTCTGTTCTTCTTCAGGAACACTATCAATTTAATTTTTGTGTGCCCAGAAGTAGTTAAATACTGAGCAAGTACTTTGGAATCTAGTAATTCTGAGCTAAGTTTTTGGGATAGTGGCCAAGAGTCAGATGATTATAGGCGAAGCAGTTTGATTTGTAGCAGTATCATGTTAAGATGATGCACAAACTCAAGCTGTCCTTTGCCAAATTTTGACAAAAGACAGATGTAACCGATGTATGTGCCGTTGTTGTGGTCTCCCCCCACCTTGCCTCTTCCTTGTGCGTGTGTTTTGGTCAAGTGTGCTAATGTGACAGTCATGAAGAGGGTGTGTGTGTGCAGAGGAGTTTAACTGGGAAGCTCCTGGCCACCCTCACAGGGTAAGGCAGCATGGAGTCACAGAGGATACGATCACTCTGTCTGGGAGAGGCTTGGCCTGGCTGTAAAAGAAGCTGTGCAGGAGCTTAATTTTGTGTGTGTATTTATTGGTTTAACTGAAAGTTTATTTTTGTCTCTTTTTTTGAAATTAAGTCTCAGTGTTTTGCTTGTCAACATGGACAAGAAAAATTGTTGTTGGCTGCAAGCAGTAGAATTCACTTCCAGACAGGTGTTAACCAGAAAGCAGCAGTTCTGGGAAGAGGGCCTGTGTTTCTCGGGCTGTCCTCAGCGTCTCAGCAGAGCTGTCAGTCACTAAGTGGTGAGTTACCACGTGGAAGGATTCCTATAGTGGCTCTGTGTGTGGAGAACTGAAGTTAATCCCGGAGATGTCTCCAGGGAGTAATTACAGGTCCACTTCGTTCTCGCATCTGGGAACAGTGAGCGTGCTTTATTACATAAGCATGTTAAGTGTGGACTTGGATGCCTTTCCAGCGGAGGATGTTGGGGTTAGCTCTAAATGTGTGCACACACGCTCTCTGGTGGGGGTCTTACTTAGGCCGAAGAGATTTCACCTCGGGATCAGAGGAAAGGTGTTGGAGGTGCTCAGTTAGGTTGTGCTGCTTGCTTCTGTCCTTGCTTTGGTTCACAGCATTTTGTTTGCATCTTCATTCTCCTAATTTCTTAACCTTGGGCTATATTTTGCTGTAGCTATTTTTTGCCTCTGTAATACTGTAGCTAAGCAGGCTGCCACAGGCAAGTGAGTTGGTGTTTGTAAGCGGAGCTGTGTTAACTGACACTATGAATGCTCCGTGCCTGCCAAAGTGTGGCAGGTAACAGGTTTGGGGCTGACCAGGAACACAGGTACGGTCAGGCACCTAACTGGGACTTCCTTGCTTCAGATGTTGTCCTCTTCCTAAGACATTGTTAGATTTGCAAGCATCTGTGTTGGATTTCCTTGTTTGTCTTCCTAGGTTTAGCTTAAATCCCCTTAACGGGCTGGATGAGCAGCTGCTTCCCGGAGTGTTGGGAACGTTTGCATGTTTCTGGTACCCGAAGCTGGCAGTCTGAGGGTGGTTGCAGGTCCCCGTGAGGCCCAGCAGCAGCACACTGACGCAGGCCCCGTCATCTCTGGTCTGTCGTTCACTGCGCAGAGACAGCTCACCCTGGATTTCCTCTCTGGCAGACGACCACAGGCAGTGAGCCTGAAACCCCTCTGCTCCTCCAGGGCTGCATTCTGTGTTCCTCTTCATCCCTGTCTAGCTGCTGACAGGAGAGGAGCATGAAATCCTCTTCTGCTTCCCTGCTCGGCTTGGGAATGGATTTCAGCCTCTTGAGCGCTTGTCTGCTGGTTGAGGAGGCAGGAAGCTTTCCCTTCTCCCCTGACTGGCGTGTTCCTCGCTCACGCTTGTCTGGGTTAGTTACTTTCTACTAGCTGCAGTGGGATGGCCTGGACACGGGCAGGGTCAGCTGTGAAACTGGGTCTCTGAGCAGAGACAGGCCGGAGGAGATCGCACGGACAAGTGTATTTGCCAGCTGGAAGTCAAAAAACCTGCTTGGTCCTAGGGGGCTGTCCCACGGGAGTGCGGAACGCTGCTTTCGTTGTCGGGCCGAAGGCACGCTGCGCGGCGCTGGAGCGGCACGGGGGCACGTGTGGCAGAGCACTCCTGCCTCAAGGAGCTCAGAGCTGCTCGCTTGGATGCTCTCTCTGGGAAGGTGTGAGAGTCTTGTCTTAGCCCTGCTTCTCGTTGCGTCTGCCTTCTGAGGCAAAGGGTGAAAGTACAGAACTGATTTTGCAGACTCATGTGAGAATGAACACCTCTGAGCATTTTTTGTCTCGCTCCTCGAGGTGTCGAACCTGGTATTGGTGTGAAGAGCTTCACTTCGCCTTAGGGAGAGTCATTATTCCACAGATGGAGAAGCAAAGGAAGATGAAGGGATCTGCCCCAAGTCATACAAGTCTGTACAAGAGACACAGGTAGAGTTTGGAACATGCTGGCTCTGGGATGGTTTCTTCCTCATCGCTTCTGTAGCGTGCTGTGCTTTGATTGCCACACACAAAACTACGAAAGGAATTCTGATATTCCAGGGCTTGAGGAGGTTTTATTCACTGTAATGTATATGTTGGGATTCCTTCCAAACCTGCACATTACATTAATGGATGGATTTGTTCCTGTGGTGCCTAGAAACTTTAATACACAAGTCTCGAAGAGTTTTGTGCCAATACATGGGAATAGGCCAGTTCCTGTTTTATTCCTGCTCTGTTGGACTGACTCATTTTGCTTGTAATTATTTTTAATTTGTGACTTGGGCTGTGATTTTTGTCTGTGCATCTTGTCTTCCAGGAGCAGTTCTAATGAGTAATTGTTGCAGCACTTTGCCTTTTTTCTTACGGAACAAAAAATAGCTTCAAAGTCAGTGATGAATATGACATTTTCTTGTGTTCTTTTGCAGTTTTGTAGGTTGAAATACTGAATGTGCTTCTATTTGGAGAAATTGTTGCTAAACAAGTTTTTTGTTTGTTTGTTTTGGGTAATTTCCTCGCACCTAATTCTGAAAGCAGAACAGAGCAAACAGATCATTAAGGAATGTAAGGCACCAAAGGACTCTGCTGACGCACGTGTAAGGACCCGCCCTGGATACAGCATGTGCTCCATGAGGCGAGAATGGGAAGAGTGAATGAAACCTGCTGTGTCAGCGCTAGACATGGGCTCAGTTCTGGCTGGTGCCTTGGGAGTCACTGCCCCCGTGGAGCCCTGCTGTCTCTCCCTGCAGCTCAGCAGCCTGTCTGCGTCTGTGGAGCTGAGACCTTCCCTCCCAGGGGACTTTAGGTGAGTTAGCACTGATGAGAACTTGTGGAAGCAGCAGGAGTGAGCTGTCCAGAGGTTCTCAGGACTTACCCCAAACCAGGCAAGCCTCCTGGCTTGGCCCATTTCATGAGTAACTGCCTTGTTCTGAGTTATCTCTGTTTTCTGGCTCTGCCTGGAAGCACAGTAGATGTACGGGAGGTGTTAAATGATTTGGATAATCCCGACTCTGATACTTGGAATCCTGTTGCCACTGCAGCACAGCTTGTTTATTTAAAGCGACCAAGCTGCTTAGGCTGCTAGGAAATCTCAGTGTACCTTTTTTAGTTGTCAAATGTCACAGTGTGAGGTTTGGAATCCCAAGCACAAAAGTGCTGCCATTGGGATGGCAGTATTAAGAGAGGTTTTATGTGAAAATGGAGGCATTGAGAAGTGTTGAGCGTGTACCAGATAGAGAACTGCCTGTCCCCATGCAGGTGCCAAGGAAGCAGTATGGCCTAAAGTGGTTTATAATTCTGTTTATTGGTGTAAGCAGGTTGGATCTCGTATACTTTGCTCTTAAGAAAGTTTATTGGTCCCCTGTTCTTATGCTAGACAGGTTTGTATCTGGGCATACTCCTTTGGTATGCTCAGAGTTTAGACATACACCAGTACTTGCAGACAGCTTAAGAATATGACCTAAGATAATGGAAGTCCTTCTACTCATCACCTCAGTTATTCAGGTTAGGTATTTTTAACACTAATTCCAGGCAGTTAATCCGGTTCTGGTCATGCTGACTTACAAAAAATGGTCAGTGAATTCACTGGTGGTTGCACTCAGATGTGAAGGTGTGAGTGACACTGTGTAGACTCTTTCTGGCAGTGAAGAGATGGGTTTTATCTTACTAACTTAGCATGTGTGTGGTGCCTTAGAAAAAGGGTAAAGCAGAGACTCTTGCCATGTCGCCTGCCCCAGCCTGAAGTGCTTGTGGCGTTACAGACAGCTTGGTCTGTGCCTGGCCTGGTGGCTCTTGTCCTTGTGTTTCAGCCCGAGGTGGCACTTGTCCAGAACGCTGTGGAGTCAGCAGTGTGGCAGAACTGGCACTGTATGCTTTGCCACGTTCCCATGCCTTAGTAGCTTTGGGGTGTTCAGTGGGCGAATGAGTCGTGTGAGGGTGGGGATCCCTTCCCTGGCTTGCTCTGCTTTGGATTCTTACGATTCTGTGTTTAAATCACAATTAAAACAGTGCCTGCAAGGGAAATGAAAGACAAACTGCAGAGCAAGTAAGAGTTTGGTAAAGAAAAGGTGTTTGTTTTCTTATTTGGTTGGTAAGCATAGGGTATGACAGTGGAGTTGAATTCCAAACAAGTCGTGGTGGCTGCGTATTGGCCATAGAACGTATCTGTGCCCACTGGTTTAACCAGTCTGTAACTGGATTTGATTTCAACGTTTGCTGTTTATATTGGAGTTAAAATAAAATTTTATAAAAAGGGTAGCTTAGCAAATGACACTTGAAATCCATCTCTAAGCTACACTGAATTCATGCTCCTAGCCTCGGTGTTGTAGAACGAGTTAGCTCCGTGTTTCCCTCTCGCCTGTGCTCACAGATCGTATCTTTGCTGGGGTTTTCCAACTCCCTCTGTTTTCAGGTCAGTAAACCGCAGGTGGAACTCAGTTCAGCTAACAAAGTCATGAGAGATGGGGGAGGCATGTTGGAGATAGAACTGCTGTTCAGAGTCTGTAGTTTGGGTTTTTTTTTCCTTTTTCTGTAAACTGTGCTAGTGGATGCTCGTTATCAGTGTCCTGTCATTGTGTGGGATAACTTGAGAAGCTTTCTTGTGGAAAGGTGAGCAGGAACCACATCCTGCCCAGAGGCATCACCTTGACAGCATCCTGAGGACATGATATGTCTGGTGTACTAAGGTTTGAGACTCCGGAGGTTTAGTGACACAGTGACATGGAATAGAATTAACTGTTCTGGTCTAGGTTACAGAGCATAATCCTTTACACAAATGTTGAGTCAACAGCCTTCACCTTGGCAAAAGGTGGTGTTCAGGTTGGTCGGTTGGTAGGGTTCTGTTGTGAGTTTGTGTTTGTCTGGAATCTTGCTGTTTGGAGAGGGAAGCATCGGTGATGTGAAGCTCTGTCTCTTGCAGAAATGTCTTGGTTGCTCCTGCAAACAGCTGTCACTCTTTACAAGTGTTTCTTGGCTTGGCCGATGTGGTTTGTGGCTTGAACTTCTGTCTTTTCTTTTTAATTGCAGAACTTGTTTATGCCAGCCAGAGAGATGCTTAAAAATATCAAGTCAGGGGTATACTGACAGGGATTGTAGTGCAGTGTAGGTGGGAAGCTTGACAGAACGTTGTAGACCTGTACAAAGAAAACTGTTTACGCATGCTGACCTGCTCTATCAAGAGAAAGCATGTTGGTTTCAGTGTACCGGGATGTGCAAGGGGTGCATTTGCAAAGGAGGGAAGAATTTGATGAAAATCAATTGATTGCTTGCATTACTGTACATTTAGAAAGTAAAAATCACCTGGGGATCCTCGATCTATTGGAAGATAGTATCGTTCCTGGGCGGAAGATGGTGCGATGGGCACTGGTCTGTGAGATGTCAGACTTGTTGTACTGTCTTCGTACAGTAAACTGCATAAGTTAACTCTCGGCACCTCTGCATAGTGCTGCAGTGTTTCCTAGTCCCCACCAGTGCCAGGAGTAAATGGAATTATTCTCTTCAAACATGAATACTCATGGGGGTTGTGTTGGTAGAAAGCTCTGGTTGTTTTTGTTGGGAAAAATGGCAGTACCCTTAACCCTGTCTTACATTTAGCTTGTGGTTTTAATGACACAAATAGTGAGTACCTACATGACAACAGAGCCCTGGAGCTTTAAGAGCTGTCTTTGTGAATGAAGGCCAGTGTGTTGTGACTGGTTGCCAAATTTCCCCCTAATTTCCTACTTTCTTTTAAGAAAAAGGGTCCACTTAATACTCAAGTGATTACTGCTACAGCCTGATTTCAGCATCTGGGGGTGAATGGAAGTTAGCATTCTGATACTGACCATCAGTTGAACTGTTGATGATGTACTAGTCATGTTCCATGCTCCCTTCCTTATAGGGAGCAAGGATCACTTAACTACAGTTACTTAACTGGTAAATACAGTTGTTGAGGTAAACGTGTTAAATGATGTTTTTTCCCATTGAACAGCAAGAGGAGGTGATGAGGTAATACATGAAAGTAGCACAGTGGTTGTGACTAATTCTGAGGCAGCTTGATTCAAAATTGAAATGTAGAGTGGGTTTTGTATTTTTCTAAACAGAGCACGTGGTAAAGAAGGGATCGGTTTTGCCCCAAGAAATAGTGTCACTACAATAGTCAGCTGTGGCTGGCAAGTCACCTGGATGATACCCTGAGGGTGAGTAGTGTGATGTGCTGTAACGCAGGACACAGCTCTGTTCCTTTTGCTGTTCACTGGAGCACAGCTTGAGCATCTCAAGTATGACCCCTGGGCAAGTGCAGTGCATGGATGTTACTAAATAGGAAAACTTCCTCACAAAAAAATTCTAGCAGACCTTCACTGAGCTTTCCCAGCTCACTCAGTCCCTTCAGGTGTCCTGGATGCCCCAGGTAGTGTCGGGCGCTCGTGTCAGAGCTTTCTGTGCAGCTGGTGCCAGGAGCACTGCGACGTGCGTGTGCTGCAGGCAGGAGCAGCAGCCTCAGCAGAGGTGTGTGTGGCAGGCCTGCCTGCCGTGGGGCACTGGGCTGTCCTGTCAGGATGCAGCTCACAGCTGTTTTCCCAGAGCTGCTGGAGGAGCGGATGCTGGTTCAAACCAGCCCCGATAGTCAGCTGGTTACATGGTGGGAGTTTGTGTGGGCAGTGGGAAAAGGAATGCGTTGTTTGGGCACAGAAATACTGAGCTCCAAAACGTGTGTGTAGAAATGGATTCTTTTAGAAGCAGGGAGCTATTTCTGCTCTTGGTTGTGGGAATGCTGAGCTCTTGAGCTTGGAGGCAACATCTGTCAGCTGCTCTTCCTGGTGGGGCTGTCTCAGAGCCCTGTGTGCATGACTGAGGCCCGTGGAGTAAGCTGTACTAAAGATGTGCTTGGATGTGTGCATCTGCACGGGAGCATATAGATAAATGTGTGAAAAGCTGGATGTGCACGTGTGATTTGTGTCATGTAATGCTGCCTTTGTCACCTATTGCCGGTGAAAACTGGGTGCCCTTCAGCCCACGGCCTGGAAGCATAGCTGGAAAACATACCTGTATCGATGGGACGTCCCCTCATCACCTCATGCGGAGGTGCTTCAGGAATGGGAAGGCAGAACTGTGGTCAGTGGCTTACTTCCCTTGTGGAGCTTTTGACGAAAACTGAGTGCTTAACAAAGCTTTTCATAAGGCTCAAAAACGGCATCATGAGTTTCTTTTGATATGTCGCTTCTCAGTCACATGGTGTTTGGAGTCTGATGGACCAACTTTAAGTGTTTGGATTCTGTGTACTTTTAAAGGTTTTTCTGACACAGATAGTTTTCATAGCTTCAAGAACTAGCGTTCTGTAGGCAAAACTAAAGTATTTGTTGTGTGTGCTTCCAGTCTGCCACTCCAAAATGTGCCTGCAACAGAGCATGTGTCTGAGTGACGGAAGGTAGTGCCTCTGAGGGGGAAGGAGGGGTGTTCTGGTGTACAGGCACCCTGAAATCATCCTGATAGGATGCCAGTGAACATGGGGGAGTCGGGGAGCTGCAGAGCGCAAGAGAAATGGAGGAGCAGGATGGAAGGAGCAGGCTGTGTGTGTGGCACCACAGCAGTGTGTGAGGAGCGCAGGGACTGAGAGCCAGGA
>NW_008667821.1:12991-14050 GCF_000695815.1 Acanthisitta chloris
TGTGGATCAAAGCAAGAGCTGCAAGAAACAGCTCTTGGCACAGGTTCACTGGCAACTGTGGCAGCGAGGAGCTTACCCCGAATTCCTGGTGACATAGCACATGGATGTATTGTTCCATGCTGGTTGATAAAGGGCCTTTTTCAGTGCTCTGTACAGAAGTGCTGAGGGTGTGAAGTGCTTTTTTTTTTCAGGAGGTTGTGCTTTCCTTGTGGAGAGGGACTAGTTCTTCCCTGAGTTTCCTCTTAGGTGTCCTGTGCTTTTGGAGACTGCCTTCTTTTGTGTCTTGGTACCTCATAAAGCTGTAGAGGTCAGGATTTTTTCCCTTCAAAAAGCATTCACTCGAACCATTCAAGAGGCCTCACTGCTGTCCTTCGTTGTGGACTTCCAAGAAGGTTTTTACTGCTTCCCATTGCTGGGAGCCTGCTTGCAGGGCGTTCGTGCTAGTGCTGGTCTCATTCTATTTTGGGTGGATTTGTAGTCCATGAAGCAGTTCACTCCAGTGCCCTGGGTTTGTAACTGCAGCACTCAGACAGCTGTGCACCTGTGGGAGGTGCCTTGCTTCTGGAGCAGGGTGGTCCTGGCTGCAGGTCAGCCTCATCTTGGAAAATCTGGCTCTGGAATTAGCAGAGAGCAGACATGTGCCCGTGGTCCAGGCATCAGGCATCAGAGTGAGTTAGCAGTGGCAGTATTGCTAAAGGCAGATTAGTCAGAGTGCAGATGAACACACTGAAATTACTGTACTAGGTTAGATGATTTGGAATGCCAGAAAGCCAGATGTGGTATTTTAAGGAAAATGAGCATGTGGCTGGAGAGCCATCTTGTTGCAAAGGGAAAAAGGGGTTAGCAGCACATGTGTGGGTAGATGGGTCACTGGAAAATCATTTGCACTTGAGCCTGTTGATCCAGCTTTGTGGAGAGGGACAAAGGGCCACCTCCCTGACCAAGGTCATGTGAAAGCGGGAGCCCAGCTTGGGAACTGGCTTCAGGTTGGAAATAAATATCCTTCAGGTTGTTATTGCATGCTATTAGCAACAGCTTTCCATAGGGACTGTCCAGTAA
>NW_008667821.1:14081-37621 GCF_000695815.1 Acanthisitta chloris
TCACAGCTCAAGGGTCTGTCTGCAAAACATCTCCTTTTTATCTCGAGATTAGATTGAGTTGTCGCAGAAGTTATTAAATACCTAACTGACCAGATTGTGTAGGTACATAACAACTAGGAAGTGTTGTTTTACACATGTATTTCTTCGTTCATATCAGGTTCAGGAATGTACAGGAACAGCAGATGTAAATACTGTACCTGAAAATGATTAGCTTTATCAAAACTCATTTTTGAGTATTTACTTTGAATGGAAATGGATGCTAAAAACTCAGCCAAGATTTAGTGGCTTTGTAGGGAACCATTTTATACCTTGCTGGTTTTGAGAGTGACTGTAGAAACTCCTGTTCTGGTCCAGCTTTTACAAGTGTGGGCAGTGGTTGTGTGCTACTGTACAGGTCAAAACCTTCTGCTCCTCAAGTTCTGTTTGAGACCTGAATGTATAGTCAAGGAGCTCACTACTTGGAGGAGCGGCATGTGGTGCTTCTATATGTTTAAAAAAAAAAGATTTCAAAATAACTTGTTGTCCCTGTCTAAAATTGGATTAATTTTACCCAGAATACGTTTGTTGCTATTCTTCTAGACTGTCTCCACTAAGCGGCTCTCAGCACTCTGAAAGAAGGTACAGGTGCTGGAAGGTTTTTCAGCCTTATTTTGTTCTACCTGAGTAAGCAAATAGCGTACTTTGAATTCTGACAGCTACAGTGTTTCCCGGTTGGAGTTTCAGGAATGTAATGTGGTAAAGCGTAAATGGAATGTTGAGGCCTGTGAAAGTAGTCAGGGTTGACCCTAAACATGGATAGGAAGAACACAGACAGAGGTTGCTGATGTGAAATTTCATTAAAAACATATAAACAAACAAAAACCCAGCCCAGAAAAAAACCCAGAACATTGCTAGTTAGTTGATAATAAGATCCCGAAAGTGGATCCTTAATGTGGCAGAAGTGATGGTTCAAGGAAAGCAACGTGAGGAAGAGTTGTGAGCTTTGTAAGGAGTTTTTAATTCTGCCAAGGATCTACTGGCTTATCTGTCTGTAGGTGCTATAGAAAGGCTTCTTAGCAAGCGTTCCAAGGAAAAGGGCAGTGTGATGTCCTGTGTAAGTCCTGGGTGAGTTTGGTGGAAATAAAAGCCTGAAGGAGACCGAGGTCTGTGGTTTAACCCCAGCCAGCAGGCGAGTCCCCAGCAGCCCCTGGCTCACACACTGCCGTGGGATGGGGGAGAGCAGGAAGGGAAACAGTGAGGAAACTCGTGCTGAGGCAAACACAGTTCACTCGGGCTGGCCGTGTTCAGAGTTCTGCCCCGCGGCTCTTTGAGGAGAGGATTTTTATAGCGGTGATATTTACTGATGGAAAACCAGTCAAGGTCACAGCTCTGCTCCTTGGCAGAGTGAGGCCTAGAGCTGCTCTCAGTGCTCCCTGGGGTTCGCGTTCGGGCTGACATTGCCACCTAACGGCTGAAGCAGCGCTGGGCTGAGCGTTCGGGGCTCTGCACTACTTGGGAAGCAGCGCTGGGCGGAGCGTTCGGGGCTCTGCACTCTGAGCGTTCGGGGCTCTGCACTACTTGGGAAGCAGCGCTGGGCTGAGCGTTCGGGGCTCTGCACTACTTGGGAAGCAGCGCTGGGCTGAGCGTTCGGGGCTCTGCACTCCTGCGCTGGTGGTTTGACACGGTGTGTCTGCTCGGCTTCCTGCAGCGCAGCTGCCGGGGAAACGGGAAATGTGCCGTTCTGTTCTTGTCCTCCTGCTAGTCAGAGAGAATTTCAGGGCTTTAAGACTGGTTAAAAAGCCAAGGAGTGATTGTCATCTTCTAATTGTGACTCTCGTGATTTACCTGAAGTACTGCTTTATATTTTGGGTCAAGTCTTGGTGCTTAAAAAACAAGTCTTTAGTGCAAGGATAATGCAAAAACTGCTCTGCTAGTGAAGGTCTGTACGTTGCTCTGACATAATTCTCCAGGCTGGTGCTGGGGAGGTCTCTTGGATCATTTCAGCCCCAGATGGAGCTCAGCATTAGAACCCGAGCAGCAGTTCAGAGTGTCCTGTGCATTGTTTGGGAAAGCCCTAGGTAAACCAGGGCAAGGCATAGCATAGCATCCCATTTGGCTAAATGAAGAATTAAGTTAAAAAATAACAGATGTTTAGACTTCCAGAGAAATTCCTTCATGGATCCTAGCTGCGTGAGGAAGTGCTGATGTGCCTGTTTGCTCTGGCACACGAGGCTTGCGTCAAACGGGGCGCAGTACGCTGCTGAGTGCTGCCCGCAGGTGCTGTCAGGGCACACAGACCTGGGTGTGCCAATGGGCTGCTGGTTATCAGGGCAGCTCATCGTGCCCATTTGCATATTTCTGTCCTGCTTGTGTACCTGAGCTCCTGGCCTAGCTGCGAGTTCCCGTGGTGCTGCTTGGCTTAGGATCAGACAGCAGTCAATTAGGGAAAGCATGGATTGACATGAGCCTCCTCCATGAGGCTGATTGCCCAAAATTGTGGGAAAGCTGTGCATCTTGAGGTGATGCCAGTGTAACCTGCTCGAGGCCTTGAGCAGCAGGCAGGACTAACAGAGGACAGATGAAAGGGGAGAGTGCTGTTTTTCCTTTGGTTTGCCTGAGCATTTGGCAGTGCTTGCTGTTCCACTTTGGTTGTGTGTGTAGTTCCTGCCTCTGTGATTCTTCTCTAGCACAGAAGAGAGACGAGCCCCCTCACAGTGGGATGCTGAGAGGTGGGCTCAGCTGTGGTGCCCAGTCCATGCCACTGCTGGACTAAGAATGCTCCCGATGGGATGGGTTGTGAGAACTGCTGGATTCGACACTGCATATTCTCTAGGGGTTGAAATAAAAGCACCTGTTTAGAGCTGGTGTCTGGCACTGTCTGGGAGTGCAGGGAGGCTCTACCTGTCCTCAGGCTAACCTCAAAAGCTGCATGACTTTTTCAGTAGCTCTCAAGCCTTAGTTTTTTTCTTAATGTTTTACTTTTTGTATTTTAAAGTGTAGCTCTAGGGAATTACTGTTAATTACCCTCGATGAAGTAAGTATTGGGGGTTTAGAAGTGATGGAGATCTGGAGAATGCCTTCAGATTTGTCAAGAGTACTTGACTCGAAAGAAATGGGTTGCAGTAGCTAATCTTTGAGTGTTTGTTGCTCATCTCTCAATGACTGATATAGTCTTTCTTACCTATTGCTTAGCATGTAGTGCTGCTGGCCAGAGAACAACCACCTCCAGTGGCTTCAGTGGCCTGTGCTTGTGTTCTGCAGGTGGCTTCTCGACCGTGTTCGTGGTCCGCACCCACGGCGGGCTCCGCTGCGCGCTGAAGCGCATGTGTGTCAACAACGTGCCGGATCTCAACACGTGCAAGAGGGAAATCACCATTATGGTAAGGAGGCTGTTCCTTGTAGCTGTTCCATCTGTCCTGTGTGCACACCGAACGCTCCTCGGTGGAAGCTGCTTCTGGGGCGCTGCTGCTCTTGACCTTGTGATCCAGATTTTGCACCATTAGCTTCAGAAACTGATGCTGGGGTTAGGGTTGGTGTGTGATCGGCTTGTAACGCAGTTATTAAAAATGTGTAACCACAGTCACTTTGATCAGTACCTCTGGTTCCCAAGCAGAAGGAATTTCTTCCAGAGCTGCAGTGGCAACTGAAATTATCTTTTAATTTTTCTGATAATAAAATGTAATGTGCATTTTCTTTTTCAGAAAGAGTTGTCTGGACACAAGAACATCGTGAGCTACTTGGACTGTGCTGTTAACTCCATAGGTGATAATGTGTGGGAGGTTCTGATCCTCATGGAGTACTGTCGAGGTAAGACTCAGCTCCTAGGTGTTCAGAGGAAATGCAGGGAAAGTGTGTGATCACCTGGGATTTACTACAAGTGTTCTCTTCATATAGGAGGCTCACCTGTGTGTGTCACACCTGGAATGCAAGTAGCTGTTCTTGCTTTGCTGCTGTGGTTATTTAGGTACTGAGCTGTTGAGCACTGAGGAAAAGGTGCCAGTCAGTTTCACGTGACTTTGTAACTGAGTATGGCTAGGAGCAGGGAAATTATTTCTACAAGTGTATGTAACTTAGTTTCAAACAGTATGTAAACCCATGTGGTTTTACAGATGCACTGGAATGAAGTTGCCGTAGAGTTTAACTCCTGAAGTTTGTCTAAGATCCAGGGTGACTAGGCACTGGCCTCACAATATGAGATGGTGCTTAACCCGTGTAGGTGATGACACTGGAACAAGTGCTGTAGTACCAAGTAAATACTGAGACTAGAAAGAAAACCCACTCTGTGGTCTGTGGGGCTTACAGAGTACTCTGAGCTGAGGTGTGTGGGGGTTCTATTTGCAGGAGAAGCAGCAGGCATTGCAGCTGGTGCAGGCTGTACCATAAGAGGCCAAAAACAAGGTTGATGTACCTTTTGGGGAAGGGAATAAGGAGAGAAATTGAAAACCAGTGGGCCCATTTTTGCCTCTACTCTGCTTGTACGGGTGAATTTCTGTACCCCTGTGGGAGCTCACTTCTGCCTCCCTGTTAGCAGTACTCTTTGCTTGATGACCGTGGTCAAGAGCCACGTGGACGTCAGCAGTCAGCACTTGGGAGTGTTAGGCTGTTTCTGTCTGAGCCATCCTTGTGTGACAGGATGCCCACCAAGGCCCTGCAGATCAGAGTCTTGGTTCACCTCTTGGTGTGCAGTGAGTATTGTGGTAGGAAGATCCTAGTATTATCTGGTAAAATTCCTTCAAGAAACGGGGAATATTGATTCTCAATCTCAGGGAAAAACCTATAAAGGGGGTAAGTCAGGTTTTTATTCAAGGGTGGGATTCAGGGCTTTTTTTTTCCCTCTCTTTTTCTCACTCCCTTTGTCTCTCAAAGTCAAAGGTAGAGGGTGTCTAGAGCATGAATTAAAATGTGCTTGGTTGGCTGACAGGGCTTGAGCTGTGGATCCCAATGCAAGAGACACTTTGGAGGTAACATCTTGATGTGATGGATCTCTTTTTGTGTCAGCAACGACTGGTTCCAAAAATGTTTCAGTCATAGGGACTTACTGGTGTTCATGTGAACCAGTAATTTTTCTGTCTAGGATGACACAAGAGTGCACATTTGGAGAACAGGTTTGTTTTGTTCACATGCTGTGACTGGAAAATTTCCTTGCATCTTATTTGTGGGCTTCATATAAATAGGTCCTTACTTCTGCACCAGATAGGAGTTAGGTAAAAAAACTTTTGTTGTTTCTTCAGCTGGGCAGGTTGTGAACCAGATGAACCAGCGCCTGCAGACGGGCTTCACGGAGTCGGAAGTCCTGAGAATATTTTGTGACTCCTGTGAGGCTGTTGCTCGGCTGCATCAGTGCAAAACGCCTATAGTTCACCGGGACCTGAAGGTATGAATGGAACACGCAGGAGATCTAGGGTGAAATCAGTTGGCTGCTTGGAAAGGCTGGAGAATACAGGAGATATTTCCCTACGGCTGACGTCTAGTTTGGGAAGCACTTGCTGTTCGTGGAGACTAAACCAACACACTGCTCAAACTAAGTCTATCAATTGATTTTTCTGGAAACTTCCTGCTTTTGTGTGAGAACGTGAGAACATGCAGTAACACAACTTGGAAATGAATGCCATGATTTCAACCTGACTTTTCTCTGTGTTGGTTCCCTTTCCAGGTGGAGAATCTCTTGTTAAACGATAATGGGAACTATGTTCTCTGTGATTTTGGTAGTGCCACTAACAAGTACCTGAATCCCCAAAAAGATGGGGTTAATATGGTTGAGGAAGAAATTAAAAAGTAAGTTTGCTTTTGTGTGACTTACCACAAGCAGTGACTGTGCTGCTAGCAAACTTCTGTGTGGTGTGCATGTAGCTTATCAATATGGATTGAACTCAACGGTTGATCTGGAATTTTGGCATAAATGCAGTAAAAGAATAGAACTCTTTGGTAATGGATTTCTTCCATTTATTCACAGATTGTTTTCCAAAACTGGGACTCTTAAGAATAAAACTGTGGGGAAAAAAGCATGCTGTGGTGAAACTGAATTGTTCAGAAATATACCTGGCTACTGGCCACTTCAGGGGCTGGACATTTTGAATCTATGCTATTTAATACTGCTGATGGTATGAGATAACTGATGTAAATAAGCATTGGGAGGGACTGCCATCAGTAAGCATTAGAAGTAGAGTCTCAGTTGCAGAGCCCATGTTCCTTCTCCTGAGACTGATCAGAAAATATTTCAGAGCTTACTGCAGACACACTCTCAAAAACAGGTATTGATTTGGTTTTACCCCTTTGGGCTAACTACTGCAGAGGAACAAATACAGGCTAATTGTTCTCAAGTTATAAAGGGACACAGGGTGTTCTTCCAGCTCTGAAATGTTTGGGTTGCCAGTTTAGCAGTGGCTTTGAGGTGTTTTTTGAAGTCCTGTATGTTTCAGTATGTGACAGGGAAAGCCCTTGCAGAACTCTTCAGTTTCTCCTTCCAAATGACTGGCTGCTTACAGGCAGCGACTCCTGCAAAAGGACATGCTTCTGGGGAAATGACACTAACAGCAAATTTTAGCTGACTTACTGTTTACTCTTGCCTACAATAGTCTCATGTGGCTGCTCCAGATATCCTCTGTGGTGCTGCAAGTGCAGTAAATGACTTGGATCGTATGAGGCGACTCCAGGCACGTGTGTGATTGGTGTGTGTTGGCAGGTGGGGACAACACTCAGTTGCCAGGCAGAGTTTTCACCTGTCCTCTTCGCTTCTCTTGCCAGGTACACAACACTGTCATACAGAGCTCCTGAAATGATCAATTTGTATGGGGGAAAGGCAATTACTACCAAGGCAGATATCTGGGTAAGCAAACAAATCAGGTAGTATGACACATGGAACTAACTAAGGAGGGGGAATTAAGAGGAACATTGTCTGAAGAATAAATTCCTGGAAAATTGTTGGCGTCCTTGCGAGGGACAGACTGCAGCATACCAATATGATGCTCTGATAACCAACTTTATTTAGGGCACTTAACAGTATTTATAGTATAAAGTCTCCCGTACCTGCAGCAACACGCTGAGCACACAACTTTGGATCAGTTGCTCCACTTGTCACTGTGTACAGTTCTTACTAATGATAGGTTACAATTTTAAGCTGCGTCCCGCTCTCACATCCTGGGAGACTGATAACAAGAGCTACACAGTGTCCATGAGAGTCTAAATAACAGCACTATTTTAGCTTGTTAGCAAAATGACTTATCTGTAAGACAGTAAAACTAAACCAAACCTAAAAACCCTGGCAGCAGGGGAAAACAAGACCATTATAAAGTGGTGGATTGAAGACACAGGAATGCGTGAAGATATAAACAAGACCTAATTTGTGTGTCTTGATTTTAATTGCTTAAGCATTCCTTTAACTGTTGGTCAAGTTACAGCTCCTCTGCTAGCCAGGTCCCAACAGAAAATGAAATGCATTATGCAGCTATAGAAGGCAGAATATAGCATAGATCTTGGGGAGTTGTGTCTTCTGTAAATGGTCTGATTTTTATTCTGAAGGAAGGGGGACATGATTTAAAATTTATTTGGGTTTTGCCAGCTCTGGTTGCTGCTTGGTAGTCACCAGTAGCTTCTCATGGAAACCTGTTGGCAGTTTGATCCAGAAAGGTGTTATTAGGTGATGTGCAGTGAAGAAAATTTAGTGCGAAGGCTGGTGGTGTCTCTGGGTGACGTGGCACTGAGAACGCAGCTCCCAGGGTATGCTCTGGTTTTGTAGATCATTGTCTGTCATAGGAGCCAGTGGAAAAGCAACTCTTGGAGTCTCTTGACGTGTCTGCTCATCACATCACCTGTGTCACGGTGCAGCTTCTGCACGACAGGGAGGCATCAGCCATAGCCAGGGTGCAGTTTGTGTCTCGTTGGTGCTGCTCTGTGGTGTAAGGGGCTCACTCTCCTCCCTTCACACTGCCTGTGTTTGTCTCTTACAGGCCCTTGGCTGCTTGCTGTACAAACTCTGTTTCTTTTCCCTTCCCTTCGGAGAAAGCCAAGTCGCTATTTGTGACGGAAGCTTCACCATCCCAGACAACTCGCGATACTCCCACGGCATCCACTGCTTGATACGTGAGTGTGTGGGCAGCTCAGCACTTCTCTGGGCTGAGCCAGCACAGCACTCAAGGTCTGCAGGGCGGGTGGGAGACGGCTGGCGGTGCAGTCCCAGTGGACAGGGGAGTTGCTCCTGGCTGCAGCTGCCTTGCCACTCCTGCTCTGGCCTCTGAGGGAGGCTTGCTCGTCCTGCTGCTCAGGGAGTGCTGTGCCCCAGGGTGCAGCCTGGGGGGACGGCCTGGAGAGGGATTTCAGAAACCCACAGCAAACTGTGAATGAGAACGAGCACATCTTGCTCCTGCACAGCCGAGGTGTGAAAATCACCTGCTCCGTTCTGGCCATTTTATGGATGAGATGGTGACTCCAGAATTGAACAGAATCAAACAGTGCCAAGACCTGCCAGATTCAGTTGTGCCTCTCTACTCAGAAGGGTGTTGTTGAAGTTCAGGGAGCTCTTTGGTTCTCTGGGGCGCAGGGATGATTTTTGCTTTTCCTTATGTGGCTGCAAACCACAAAAGGATGGAGGAGGGAAAAGAGAAGCTCTTACCTACTATTTAGCTCTATTTCTTCATAGTTCCTTCTTGCTCTTAAGTGTGTATTTTTCATGGAATGTCAGACTGTTATCCAAGTTGGACAGTTATGGTTGGGTGAATTTGAACTGTAAGTTTAGTGTAGCAACATCAGCATGCTGAGGTGAATTGTACTGGGGAGAATTTTATAGTAGTTTCATGATTTAGAACAGAACAAAAACCTGCAAAGGTTTGTGCAATCCCAAGTGTCAGATATGAACTCCAGCAAAAGCTGGAAAGCACAAAGAGTATGAGAGGAAACCTTGGACAGGAAGCAGCTCTGAGGCTTGCAATTAATCTGTTACCCAGGCACAGAGGTGCAGGTGCTAATGTTTACAGGGATCATCAGTATTTTCCGCTGTCTTTGTTTTCAACTTAGAGCAGGTTAGCTAGAAAGAGCGAGACCTTTGTGAGATCTAGCCGTGATAACTTGGTCTTGTTGGTTTTTACAGGATATATGCTTGAACCAGATCAAGAGCAGAGACCTGATATCTTTCAAGTATCTTACTTTGCCTTTAAAATTGCCAAAAAGGATTGTCCAGTGTCTAATATTAATGTAAGTAGTATTGGTTTTTTCTGTATTTTCGGTGCGTTTATGCAGTTAGCATTGAGCAATGCGTCACATTAGGTGAGAGATGGTTTCAGTTTGATCATAAACCTGGTTCCCAAGCACCAAACAGTGCAGAGTGCACTCGCAGCTGCTATTGTGTACAAGCAGTATGAGCTCTCCAGACCAACTGTGTTCTTAGCTTCGTGAACTGCACGGATACTGCAGCAAGACCTGACTTAGGGTGTTAGCCCTGGGCTGTCTCTTGTGGCAATACAATTAGTATGGAATATACTACAGAACCAAAACTTGTAGACTACAGCAGGTTTAGTGCTGTAACTCTAATGTCAGGAGCATGTATGTTTGCTCTGGATAAACCCTTTTACTTACTCATCCTTAGCACTTGCGTTAGCCCCTGGAAGGAACTGGAAGGCAAACAGAGTAGTGCTTGGGTTAGTTTATACTCCTGCCCTTGCTTTCCATGGGAATTTGAACTTGGGAAGTCTGAACTTTGTCTTAAAGATCACCTCCTTCACAGATCCAATTATTGTGGCAACAGAAGTTGAGGGCACCTCAGTTATGTTGGGTATTATAAAGTGGGTCTCAAGCATCAGGAAAAATCCTTCTCAAAACTCGGTTGGCAACAGATGTCAGTTATAGCAAACTCTGCCTTCATAGGCAGAGAAGTGAACTCCTGAGATACCCTGGAATTCCTTTGTCATTGATCCTTGAAGAAGGTGGTGCTCAGTAACTGTGAGTGTTGCCTTTTGGAAACATGGGTTAAAATAAATCAGGAAATGTTGAAGTACTTGGTAATTAACTGTCTCTACTATTTGTCACCAGGTTTAGATTTGCTTTGTTTCTGTGCATTTGTCATTAGAGATGATCTTTCTCCTCCCTCCCCCAAAATTGCATTTTCCTTGGTAAAACATGGTTTAGATGATGTGATTCCCTGAGGAATTTGAGATGGGGGTAAGCTGAAGGCCCGAGGAAGCTTTGGATGCTGTGTGGTGTTCTGGAATTGGTGTTGCAGTGGAAGAGCTGGAAACACACTGTTTCCTCCAAAGGCTGGGCTTTGATTTAGTTCCCTAACTTGGGGCTGAAGTAAGTCTCTGCAGTCACAAGAAAACATAGGAAAACATGGGCCTTTATTGCTAGTTGGTAGTGTCAGTCAAGTGAAGTGGCTGGCAGAGCAGTTAGACCAGTCATGTCCTCCTTTTACTTCTGCAAGAGATGAGAGAACACAGAGGTACTGTTAAATTAAACCTGTTAATCTACAGCTGTGAGTTGTGCATGAAGCTTTCATCATGCAAGTCGTGCCCCCAAGTATTCCTCTGCAATGTGTAATGATTTCTTTCTTTCAGGATTTTGGGTTTTTAATGTATTCCAATTTATTTTTCCCAAGAATTCTCCTGTCCCTTCAACTCTGCCTGAACCCATGACAGCTAGTGAGGCAGCTGCTAGGAAAAGCCAAATAAAAGCAAGGTGAGCAGAGGGTGTGGTTGGTGTCTGTTTGCAAATAGTGTTGAGCTACATGTTGGTCTGAAAGCTGTTTTCAAATGTCTGTTAATATATGAAGTATTACTTTAGTAGCAGAAGATCCAGATGAACTGCAAGCACAGCACGCGACCTCCGTGTGCCGAGGGGAGCCCATGCAGGGAAGTGCCACAGGCTCCCTGGGCATAAGGCTGCTCCTCCTGAATGGTGACATGGCCCATGGCTGCCGTGGGAGTGCCTGGGGTTTTAGGGAGCCAGTTCAGGGTGCTGAAGTGCAGTTCAGAAGTAGAACAGCGCACGGTTAAGACATAACTGAGCTGTTAAGAGATAGTGTGTCTAATTGCAAATAGAAACAGTCTGTTTTGATCGGTCTTCTCTGGCACAATTTGCCCTTTCAGAATAACAGATGCTGTTGGACCAACAGAAACCTCAATTGCACCACGACAAAGACCAAAGGCCAACTCGAGCACTGCCACTTCCAGCGTGCTGACCATCCAGAGCGCAGCGACGCCCATCAAAGTGCAGGTTCCTGGGGAGCTGGGCAGTCGTGGGCTGAAAGGTAACTCCCAGTCTAGGGGCGAACCGAAAGAAATGAACGATCAATTTTGCCTTGATTTTGTTTCTTGCTCTTGTAGGGATAACATTTAAAACTCTCATTCATCTCTCTTCTATGTACCCAAACCCAAATCTCCATTATTTCTCAAAGACTCGACATGTGTGAGTTGTGCTTGAGGTGCCACAAAAGCTAAATGCAGATTATTGAGAAGAGAAGGTGTTTTTCTATTGTGCTTAACACTGGTTTTGAGCAAACTTTCATGCTGCAGACTGAGAGAAGTTCATGCTCAGTGTGGACTTTCAAATAATTCACAGAAAGCACACAGCTCTTCTGCAGCAAACTGCTTCTGTTGTAGGAGGAGAAGTATTCTCCCGTGCCTCAACAAGCCATGAGATGCCAGCAGTATGTTGGTGGTACTTGTAGGCTGGAACTGTGTAGAAATGTCACTGTCTAATGAGTGACAGATGTCTTTCAACTAGCACTGTATGTGCAAGAGGCAGCACAGGAGTAATTGAGGGAGACTCAGCCCAGTGAAATGGGTCTCACGAAATCCTTTATGAATTCTTCTTGTCCTCGTTCAAAAAGAGTTAAGGCTCTGATAAATATTCGCCTAAATAGTTGTCATTTATACCTAGAAAGTTTCTATTGCACTTGGTGCTATTATGTGTCTCCTACGGTACAGAAGGGGAAGCTTCAGGGATGGCACTGGGAAAACCTCCAGCCTAAAGGGCACTGAGAGCGTTTGTTTGTGTGCCAGGTGTAAAAAACTTTTGCTAGAAGGGGCCCAAATAGCACCCAACTTGGAAAGCTTTTCCTGTTATAACAAGGAACAGATTATTCCTGGGCACTTAGAACATAAACACAGCATGCCAGAGTTTGATTTATGTTAGTAAGTGTTTACTTGAAAGGCTGCAGAAACAATTGAATTGCGAAGGCAATCAGGTGTTCAGTTTCGTGGAGTTGACAGGTGAGCCAGTTAGTCCCCTTAAGGAGGAACATTGCAAATATGTCTGTGTCGGATGCATACAAAGCTGTGTGCCCCGAGTCAGGGTTTGAGCTGCGAGTGTGTGACTCGAGGCAGAGGTCTGGAACCAGCTTGCTGTGCTGCCAGACCAGAGGAGTAGAAGTGGCTCACTGACAGGCCTGGAAGGATTTGGTGGCTGCCCGAGCTGTCGGGCTGGGAAGGGCGTTGGCAGCCGGTGTCGCCCCGGCGCGCCGGGCAGGGCACTCTGTGGCTCAGGCCTGCAGATGTGGGTGTCAGCAGTGTTGTCTGTCGCAGGGACCCCACGGCCAGGGCCCGGACAAGACGCCTCGCAGCCCCACGGGACCGCGCCGCACCCCCCGCAGCAGCACAGGGTGCTCCAGCAGCTGCAGCAGGGAGACTGGAGACTGCAGCAGCTGCACCACCTGCAGCACCAGCCCACCGTGCAGGAGGCCTACATTCAGCAGGTACAGTCAGAGCTGGTACTCAGGTGTCCGAGAGACACCTTGTGCTGGTTAATAACGCTTGCAATCGTGTGGTAGTGAAGTATTTCTGCTGTTGCTGCCTGAGCTTTTCCTGCCAGTAGAGAGAGAAAGAGATCATGGCTCCTGTTCCTTCCAGTGACTTTGGCTTTGTCCTTTCATGGACTCTGATGCTTTTCCTGGAAAGTTGCTTGCTTTGCGCTGTCTTGTTTTCGCAGCGTGACCCTGAATCCAGCTTGCTTTGTATCCCTGCTGTGTGGCTCAAATAAAGGCTTTATCTGTGTGTAAAGGAGCTTGGGGTGAACGTTAGGAGTTGTCTAGGTGACTGTGCTGTGCTGGCAGTAGATGTTCCTACGTGCACCAGTGCTGAATGCTATTCTCTGTTAAAAATGGGGAGAGGGGGAAGGAAAAAGCTTCCAGACATAGAACAATTAAAAAGCAGTGACCAAATTGCAAGCTGGCTCTTGGTTATGTGACATCCTAACTAGACAATACTGTGCAGTCCCAAGTGATGTCGTCTTGGATGCTTCTTTGGAATATCTGGGTTTTCCTGAAGGGGGATGATGGCCTCTCAAAGCTGTTTTTTCCTTTCCAACTCCAGTACCAGCAAGCAATGCACCAGCAGATGGTCCAGCAGCAGCTGTTACTGCAGTCTATGTACCAACAGCAGCCTGCCCAGTCACAGTATCCTGCCACGGTACGTCAAGAAGGGAACAGAAACGCTAGTCTTAAAATCTGGGTGGTGTCTCTAAGTCTGTTGTGAAGATGCAGTGAGAGAAGTGTGTGAGTAATGACCTGTGGACACAGTAAATAGGGTGAAGTTTGGCATCTAAAATGGTATTAATTTGGGAGAATCTATCCAAACTAGCTTGTGAAAGCTTATCTGAAGTTGCACTTGTGTATTAATCAGATGAGATATGTTCCAAACTTCATTAAGGAGGTAAATGCTCATTTGAAACACACGTGGTACTTAAGGTTTCCAGTAGTGACCTCAGCAGCAAATGTGTTACACTACAAAGTGCCAGAAGACTTGGTGGCATCAAATTCCTGCTTTAAAGGCAAGAAAGATAACTAGTGAAATCTGTTTTGCAAAAGTCAGGAGAAATTGTCCTGCGATTTTGAGTACTAATACTTAAGGACAGGGTATGATGCAAAGGAATTTAGTGGTGCTGCAGTTGCAGTGATTCCCCAAAGCTAAGTGGCAATATGCTGGAGCAGAAGAGCAGTGCCGCAGACCTGTCGGAGCAGTTTCTCCACGCCTGTGCGTCCTGGAGCGCGGGCGCCGTGTTCGGCGGCCAGAGCAGCACTGTTCCTGGGCTGAAGGGGTGCACGCTGCCCCGTGTGTGTCTGGTAACACAGTCCCACCCCCCTAGGTGCAGCAGTACCAGCAGGCTCTCCTGCAGCAGCAGGTGCTGGCCCAGCAGCGCTCACAGCAGGCACAGTCCCCCGAGTACATCACTTCTCCTCAAGACTTCGCACCAGCCTTAATCTCCTACCCTGGCTCCCTCCCAGTGCACGCTGGAACAGTGGCAGATCCTCCCCACCCTGCAGGCAGGTGAGTGTACCCAGGGGTGCTTACTGCATCTCTGCTTGTGGTTAGCACTGCTGGATCCTTTCCTCAGACCTTACTCGCTTGGATAGCAAGGTATTACTTCAAGCAGTTGGACAGTGGGTGTTCAGTGGTAAGGGATATTTTGGGAGGAAAGTGAGACGCTTAACTTGTTAACGGATGAGCCTGGTACAACTCCTTGAAGGTTTTCATGCTCATGGACTTCTTCCAGGAACTGGCTGCTAACCACTTTGCTTGGGATGGTCAGTAGCCTGTGTTGAATGAGGTTTTGGGCATGTGAAGGGAATTTCAGGCACTCTGTGAAGAGCAGCTTTATAGTTGACATTTATTTGCTAGGTCTGCTGACTCCTGCAGGTATTGATCAGCAGTCTGGCCTGAGGATGTAATATGCTGGCACACACCTCAGGGGGGGCCTGTGAACCTTCCCTTGCTTAGTAAAGGGTAATGAATAAGGCCTTTCCCACGAATTCTTAGGAACAACAGTGTGTGGAATAAAAAAACCCTCCTTTTCTGATTTAAAAATTAGAATATACAGATCTGTCCAGTGTCACTGATGTTATGAACTGGGTTATGTATTTATGTAGGTTCCTACTAGACTTCCCATAAATGAGCTGTCAGATGCTTTTGGGATGGGCTGCTAATGCATGTGTGTTGCCTGTGTGTAGTGTTTGACATGATGAAGCCTGTTTTGCCCCTGGTGAACAGTCCTGTAATGCTGCTCTTTATTTGCTCCCTCGGACTGCCTTTACAGGTCAGGTATTCCTGTTGCTGAATCAATTGGCAGTTACCCCAAGCAGAGCATCAATAACCCACCTGATATGTCAGGCTGGAACCCGTTTGGAGAGGACAATTTTTCCAAGTTGACAGAGGAGGAGCTGCTGGACAGAGAGTTTGACCTGCTAAGATCAAGTAAGGGACGCCTGAAGGCTTACTTTGCTTCCCAGTAAGTGAGGGCTCTATAGTTGCTCTGCAGTTCCACCACCTGCTTGTCTGAGGGCCGTGCGGGCTGTGTACAGAACATTCTTTCTGAGCATTTGAGGGCACAGTTGGGCCTGTCTTCTTCCTTTCCTCTTCTTTTGGCCATGTGTGCAATAGGAACTCACCACCTCAAACTGGTAGTTACTGCCTCGGTTCCTGCAGAAATGGTACTATCTTAGCTCTTCAATGCTGCTTGCGTCGCCTTCACTGTCAAGAGGCTCTGAACAGCACAGGTATGTTGTCAGATGGGAAGAGAAGTTTGGCTGCTTTGCTTGTTTCCTCTCCAGCTTTTTTTCTTGCACACCAGAGAGCAGAAGATTCTGTGGGTCTGATATGTCCTTTGAAAATGCCTGAAAGAAAATTGATCTATTACATTATGTTAATGTTTTGTAATGTCCTTTTTGATGAGTGGCTACATGTAAGGGCTGCTTTGTTGTTCTGACATGGCAATAGTTGAATAAACTTTTTCCTCCTAAAGTCAGTTATCTCCATGGTTTTTACTTGGAATTGCTTCCTCTTCTTAATTGCTTAACACGTTCTCACTAGATGCTGTTGTGAAAGCTGGCTGTGTGGAGATCAGATCTGTCAGTGGGACTTGGAAGATGGGACAGTATCAAAGAACAGATTGTGTACACTTGGCTGTCTGTCAGCAAGTTCCTTGCAATTAGAAATGCAGGAAGGCTGAGTTTCAAGTAACTGAAAAAACACCTCTGCCTTCAGCTGAGTCTTCTTACTGGAGTTCTGTGTGCTTCGGTGTAGCTGAACAAGGTGTGCACATTACCTGTCAGTCTTCAAGGAAAGTAACTGGGTGGGTTGCTTTGTGAAACTGTAGGTGATAGTTTTCACCTCTATCCAGTGTGGATCAAGTCAGACTCCTGTTGTTGAGATGTGAGCGTAGCCTGCAGACATTTACAGTCAAACGGCTCACTGCTAGCTGGGGAAAATGGCTGCAGCATTCCTCCCAGACCCAAGTCTGGGCTTTGATTCTACCACCCCAGTAGTAGAGTTGAGTGTCTTCAGGTAACGTGCTTCCAGATGAGGCCTGAAGTCTTTTGAATCTCCAGGTTGGCTTGTACCAAAAGGTCAGCACAACGTTACCCGTTTTGAGCATCTGTAACTGTTGGACTGCTCATTGATTTTGGTTAAGACACAAGTTTCGGAGGCATGCAAGTACCCAAGAAGGTATTAACAAGGACATGCTTCAAGTGGCTTTACAAAAAAAGCTGGAAATGCTATACAAAGAAATGCACTTCCCTGGAGTAGATCAGCAGGCTGGTTGTAGTAAGCTGGGGAAATAGAGAATCAGAGGCTTGTTGAGGTTGGAAAGGACCCTTAATGTCAAAAACTCCAACCCTATACTAACACTGCCAAGTCCACCACTAAACTGTGCCACTAAGTGTCACATCTACACATCCTGTAAACCCCTGCAGGGTGGTGGCTCCACCACTGCCCTGGGCAGCTGTGCCAGGACCGGCCAGCCCTTTGGGTGGAAATGCCAGGTTGTGTACCGACAGTTAAACTTGGGGGTCAAGGCTGGAATACCTGGGAGCTAAATGCCCCAAAGTGCTGTGTCTCAATCTGCTGCAGAAACAACAGTTAACTAATACTTAAATCCCATTATCCACTTTGTGTACTAGTGGTGTGAAAATAGTTTGGAGTTTGCAAAGACTCGATCTGCTTAGACATACTGGGGGCTCACCTCTTCGGGGTAGTTCCGTGCACAGAATTGCTGGGTGTGATAATGCACTTCATGTGCTGCATCCAAAAAGTGAACATTACAGAGTTTTGCTTAATCGTAGCCACTGCTGGAATTTCCAGTCCCTAGGAGGCAGAAAAGGCAGGAGTGGCCCCAGGTCCCTGGCCAGCAGCTCGCTGGAGGGCAGGATTGCTTGTTGTCAGGCCCTGGGTGCTGCGAGCGCCCCAGAGGAAGGGGAGCATGGGTGGCTCTTGTCTGTGTGTGTTTGGACACAGGGAGTCACACATCAGACCCTTCGAAGACCTTTCCACTTTGCTTTTCAATGTTAAGGCTGTTGTGCCAAAGGTCACCTGAGCTTACCTTGCAGCTTGGCTGCAGTTGAACCAGAAATATTTATGTTTAATTTTGTCTGTGATATTTTCTCAGCCTTTGCTAGATAATGAGAAACTGGGAGATTTACTGTACAATTAAGGCTTGTCCCTATAAAATTGTCTTTAACTGTATGATACTTCCTGGAATTTCCTCAGATACATATCAAGGTTCAGGCTGAATTCTCTTTAGATGTAGGTTATCTCTCACAAGGAAAAAACACTGTTGACTGCTAAGTAATTTCTTTTGTGATGTGGAGGAGGGAGAACTGCAGACCCAGGTTTGATAAATGGCTATATTTTTCTGTTATGAAGCCCAGTTGCTGTCCCATACGTTGTAACTCGCGTAGTGTTGTGTCAGTTTGGTTTTTTGCCATGCTGTGGTGCTGAGTAGCTTTCAAAAAAATTTCCTTTCCAAAAGCCTGGCTTGCATTGTTGAGCTGATGCTTTATACAGAAATGGACTATGTTTTAAAATCTGTCCTTTTAAGGCTAATGTGCTGGTGGCAGTAATTCAACACGCACAGGCTGTGTCGGGGGTGGAGGTGTCGCCCCTGCTCGGGCTGATGTTACCACGGGATTTCAGGGGCTGAGGAGCTTCATGTCACTGGACAGGGATGGGCCTTGCTGGCATTGTTGAGCTGATGCTTTATACAGAAATGGACTATGTTTTAAAATCTGTCCTTTTAAGGCTAATGTGCTGGTGGCAGTAATTCAACACGCACAGGCTGTGTCGGGGGTGGAGGTGTCGCCCCTGCTCGGGCTGATGTTACCACGGGATTTCAGGGGCTGAGGAGCTTCATGTCACTGGACAGGGATGGGCCTTGCTGGGGTGATGTAAAGAGGGATCCAGTTCCCAGACCTCGCCTTGCTTGCACTTGGTGAACATGTTCCTACTAAAAAGCTGCCACTTGTGGTAAAAGGCAATGTGCATTTGGCTAGAGGTTTCTGCACTGAGCCTTTGTGGAGAGCTGTGATCAGGAGGGACAGCTTGGAGCTCCTGGTGTATGCTCTCGTTTCTCTGTTGGTGTTGCTGGTATTACTGTTAGTGGTGGGCCAGAGGCAGCATGTGATGCTGAATTTCTGAAGGAATTTGTGAAGAAATGGGTTTCTCAAACAGCTCCTGTAACCACTTAATATTCTGTGCAGAACTGGGAGCTAAGAAAACGTGGCAGCTTTCTCACCAGGAAAAAATACCAACCCAGCTTTGCTAGAGCTGCACAAAGACTGTTGTGAGGCCCAGGATCACCGTGGTGCTCCCTCAGAGACAGGTGTGGGTGCAGAGCATACCCAGCACTCTGCCTGTCTCCTCAGGCTGTACAGCAGGAGGGAACTGCCTAGGCCAGCTGTGCAGCAAAGGGCTGTGCTTCCTGCCGGCCTTTCTTTGCAAAACCCCCTGAAATAGAGAGTGTGTTCCTCCCTCACCTGTACAGCAGATAGCTTTGCATAGGCATAACACCTGCCACTTTTATTTTATTTTATTTTATTTTTTGTTCTGTTTCATTTTGTATTTTACAGACAGGCTGGTGGACAGGAGAGCATCTTCAGATAAGAATGTGGAGCCACATTCTGCTCCACAGACAAGTCCTCCCGAGGATCCCTTTGGTTCAGTTCCATTCATTGCTCACCAAGGCAAGTTACATCTGTAACATCATTCCTCTAGCTGTATGCATACATACATGGGTGTATGTATGTGTCTGTTGAAGTCTGCAGTTACATCAGTTACGTGGCCAAAGAAAAGGGCTTGGCTGCCTCCTCACAGCACACGGGTTCAAGAGATGTTTTGTTATGTTGGTTACCTCCCGTTAAATCGCACTTGTGCATCCAGCTCCTGGTACCTGTGTGGTGACAGACCGTAGCCTTGGTGATGCTGTTCCATTGGACCAGTGTGTGGGCACCACCTGGGCAGGACCACAGGTGCTTTTGCAAAAGGCCAGTTGCTTGCTAAGGCCAGATTTGGCTACTTGCCTGTAGTCTGCTTCAGATTCACACTGTCTCTAGTTCAGTCCTCCAGCTGACTTAGGACTGGAAGCTTCTGCTTCATTTAATGCACAGTTTCGGTACAAGTTGAGTCAAAACCAAACATCTTGGGTTAGCCACACATGGGGAGGGGAGCGTGAGCATTCGCTATTGCCTTTCAGTTCAGCTTTGACTGTGTTTACCTCGGATGGAAGTAGAAATACCATGGTATGTGGGCATTGACTGGGACGGTGACATTGCAGCATCCTGCAACTTAATCAACAGCTCTAACATGTGGTCAATCAGCACTTTAATATTTATGTTCGTACCTGTGGCAAAGTAAAACCTCCGTGATAATCAAGTGGTAGAAGGAGCTTCTGGAGCCACTTAGGCACATGCCCAGGTGTGGCTGAGAGTGCTTGTGTGGTAAAGGTGCCTTGGTATGACTTTGAAAGACTGTTTTTATCGACGCTCAAAAGCTCAGGTAACATGCCTTAAAATACATCGGCTGGGGTCACCCGACGGTAGCAGCTGCGTTTCCTTCTGCTTTCATCTTCGTTCCTCAGGATCCTTTTGCTAGGGCTGCCTAGTGCCCACGAGTGCTCCTGTACTGCACATGGTGACCAGGGTGACACTGCCGTGTTCTGCAAGGCAGTTGGTAAAAATCCCTCTGCATCCACATCTGCTCCCGATGTTAGACTTCGATCCCCTCTGCTGGGTCTGGTCGCTGTTCTTGGTCTCTGTTCTTGGTCTCTCACTAAGAAAGGACAAGTTTGCCTTCTGTCATCGTTTTCATGGTCAGTAGTTCAGTGCCACGTGAAAGCCATTTGAGTGAAGAAAGGTTTGCTCTATAGGTGCTGTTGGGAAGGGTTTTCCCTGGAGTCTTCCTTCAAGGGGTTGCTTTGGTTTGTAGGTGAGCCTGGATTCACATGCAAAACGAACAGGAGTGGTGACCCTTCATGTGACATGGGGACTGCCAGGTGCTTAGTCTCCTGCTGAGTGCTTGTACCCTGGTGTCTAGTGATGATTTGATTGCTTTCCTCGCGGGAGGTCTTGGGAATGTATTTGCTCGGTGCTTTTGTTTCAGATAGTTATAATACAGCTTAGGTTGTAACAATTGGCCTGACTGTATCACATCATGTGTTTTGTTTTGGTTACTTTGAATCCAAGCCTTAAGACTTGACATGCTAAAATACAAAGGGAGATGCCTTCTATTAAGGGGAGGAAAGACCCCAAATTCAGTCATGACTGACTTGGGACGTGTTGAGCTGGGACCTGTGGCGTTGGGAAAAAACCTGGATTTTTCATTCACCTTTGTTTCTATGGACTCATAACTGGAATATAAACAAGAGTAAATACTGCCTTGATTTCAAGGAAGGTATTGCTGATTGTCTGTTAACAGTGAATTGCACTTAGCGAACAAATCGGATCTGATCAACCTTCAAATTTAAAGATACTCTTGTCAAAGATGTTTGTTTTCTGCACTGAACTGTTCTTGGAAATGCCTTGAAGTGAAGTGTGTGAGCCGACTAAGAAAAGGAGAATGCTGTGAGTTAGATGTGTTTCTGGCTGAAAACTTTCTAGAGAAAACTTGACAAATGTCCCTGATGTTTTGATTTCTTCCTGTACTAAACATTTCTGTGTAACATGTTCTTTCTGCTTTGTTCTTTGTGATTGTAAAAGATGTAACCAAGAAGTAAACCACATGTGTACCTTACTCAGGGCATCAAGGGGCAGGTGACTGAATGCAAGTGGAAAAGGGGGTTAATACCCTGAGTGCAATTCCAGTGCCATTTAGGTGAGACACTCCGAATGCTGTTAGAACACAAGTTTGATTTCCTTACTGTACGATGTCTGTGAGATATGAGGTGTGTTAGCACTGTCCACACAGGGTTCTGACTGCTGACTTTTGACTTCTCCAGTTACAACGGGATGAAATGTTGATGTTTATTACACAGAATCTTTCAAGTAAATAAAATTGACTATGTTGAAAAGTGACAGTTCTTACTGAAGATGTGTTCTACTGCACTGACCGCAGCTGCAGCTCAAGTGTTGGTATTGCTCATCTCGGTTTTCTTTGCTGTGCCCTGGGACTCACGTTCCTCAATGGTGTGTGTGGGCTCTGGCTGAGTAGAGTCACCCAGAGCATTTCTGTTGTTACGGAGGCTTAAGGGTTCTCTGCTGAAAGTAGCACTTCACTCAGTACCTAACCAATTCCTGTTGTTTGATGGGAGATAGCAGCAAAAGGATGAAGATCGTGTGTCATTTTTCAGTGTAACATCAGGTGCTGGCAGTCCAGCAAAATAAGGGTCAGCAGGTATGTTTCATGTGTCTGGGAAGGTGTTGCAAGAGATGCAGAGGCTGGAATTGGAAACCTTTGATCAGTACTGGAAAGGTCCATGGGCTGCTGTGGGTTGTGAGCCCTTGGGGTATTCCCTGTGGAGCTGAGAGTGCATTTCAGGCTGCCCCTGCTGCAAGGATCACCGGGAAGGAAAACCTGAAACTGGGTGGATTAAGGCTGCTCATCTGCCAAAGCTTCTGTGCCTGTTCTTGTCAGGGGGGCACATTAAGGACATGTGTGCCCCTTGTCCTGCTGCACGGAGGGCCAACAGCAGCGTGAAAGATGTGGTCCTGGGTTCCTCCTGGGCTGCTGGATAGAGAAGCGGTGCAGAAGCATTTAGTGTCATTCACCCTTGGTGTGTATCCTGTTAAAAGTGTTCTCACAAGTGCTGCCTATAAACTTGCTACACACATTCCCTTGTGCCTGAATGTTTGTGGAAAATAATCATGGCTTAGGGCTTGAGATGGCTGGAAAAGAGAACTGGCTTGAGGAGGAATTCCAGTGCTCCATTTGGTAGAAACAAACCTGACACTGCAAGCTTCCTGTGAAAGAGAGAGAAGAAAGCACAGTTGAATAGCCAGCACTGGGGCACTTAGGCACTTCATGTGTGGAAAAAGAGATCCTGGTACCGGAATGCTTGAAACACTGGATGGTGCCAGTGGAAAAAAACATCTCCCGTGTCAGCATCTTGGAATAGAAGCTCGTGGGTCAAGTGTGTGTTGACCAGCTAGTGCTGTAACATCCTGTGTTAACATCAAGTTGAATGTTTCAGAAACTCAGCAGACACACACATTTTATGCTCTTTTCAAATGCTGAGAAGGAAACGTGAATACAGTAGAGTTTGCTGTTGAGTTGTACTCAATGGCCTTTTGCCATCTTGGGTTTGTTCACATTCATTCTTTCTGGGGTTAAACTGGGTTACATTGTCTTCCCTCAGCTGAATACTGGACTTCAGAAGTAGTTAAAGCCTTGAGGTAAACACTCGAAGTGATGCAATGGACTGGATGAGAAGTGGAGGTGTTGGGAAACCTTGTCTGGAATAATCTTCATCAGTGCTGACCTGGAGCTGTCTGCCAAGTGTTTGGCTCCTGCAGAGAATCCTTGTGAGCTGTCTCCTGGCTTGGCTGACTGGGATAAGGCTCTGGTTCCGATCATGTCCTTGACTGTGCTACTGAATTGTCTGTAAAGCTCATCTGTATGTAGATGTGGTGCTTCTCGATCAAGTCCCTTGGGTTTTGTGGCCTCCATGGGTAACCCCTTCCCAGCCACTGCAGCTGTGTACACTGGGCAGAGCATGGGGATGGCAGTGAGTCAGTTCCAGTGCAGCTTCCTTCTGGCTCCCAGCCCTGCACTCAGAGGCATGTGGTGTCCTTAAATGACCATTGAAGGTGTCTGTGTTGGACTGAGGGGTGTGTGTGGTGTGTGCCCCGCGCTGTCCGAGCTGTGTGCCAGCCAGCAGTGCCAGGGCGTGGGCTGGAGCCAGGGGCATGACACCCAGGGAAGGACTCGGAGCCTGCAGCATCACTGCAGACACGTGGGGTGTTTGGGCATGAAGAAATGGGGGAAAGCTGTTCATGGAGGTGTGATTGTGTGCCCAGGGTTTCAAACCACTGCAAGGGCCGTGCGGCCCTGGGACCACTGTGTCCTCTGGGCCTTCAAGTGGGACAGCTCACTAGAGTTTCAAAAGAAACTGCTGACAGCAGAGCGGGAGGAACAAAAACACGTGAGCCACTGTTAAAACACTAAACCAGCTCCTGCCATCACTTGGTGTTTCTTTGGCAGTTGATGTTCTTGATTGTAAAAAGGCACCCAGGCCTGCGCTGTGGTATGGCTGTTGCGCAGTGTTCTGGGTTTAGGTCACTCGACAACTAAGGTGTGTTCGCATCGGTGTTTTTACGTGCTGGAAGCACTGCTGATGTCCTGTGACCTGTCCCTGGCTCTGGTTCCAGGTATTCC
>NW_008667821.1:37650-42924 GCF_000695815.1 Acanthisitta chloris
AGACAGTCTTCAGACTTCAGCTGTTCTAGGTAACACTTCCCAAGTAACTCAAAATTATTCACCCATCACAAGTATAAATGTTACGTGTGGGCCGTGCCAGGGTGGTTCTGCTTTTTCTGTCAAAAATGATGCAGTGATTTATTTTTTTTTTACTTTTTTTTCAAATCCTGGAGCAGTCATGGACACGGGTCAATTTTTTTCTAACACTTCAGCCTTTAGACTAATCGTTTGAAGACTGTCAGCACTAGCTGCCAGGCACAAGTGTGGTGTCCTGCCTTTTTTGTGCTGCAAAACAACGGCGGTCAGCGTGTAACTCCATTACAGGGCCCAGCAGCTGCTGCCCTGGCTGTTGCCAGAGAAGCGGTGCGGATTTCCTTGCAGCACGCTGGTAATCCTGGGGCTGACATGTGGCAAATTGCTCTGAAATGATGGTGGCAGTATGTTCCCAATTCCAAGGAGGCTTAAAGCTCTTACGGCCGCTCCGGGGCCACCCCCGCCGTACCCGGACTGAGGGGCCAGCAGAAGGCATGTAATTACTGCCGTTGTTAGAGGGAATTCATCCTCTGATAATCCTGTGTCTCGAAAAAGAACATCGGAACAGAAAATTTCCTTGAAGATTGGGATCTTCTTATATGATTAAAGATGTTCCACCTGGCTCGCATTGGAGTGAGGAACAATTGTTTCCTACAAGCTGCAAACCTGATTAGAAGTGTGGTAATCTGAACAGCACATTACAAACAGATGTTACTCACCAGTGTGCAGCATTTCTGTGTCAACGTGCATCTGAACAGTCTCTGCAGCAGTGGAGCCTGAGACGATTGCATGAAATCAACGTGACAGAACGCTGCAGTCTGGAAAGCTGTTTGGCCAGAGCGTTTAATTGTCCCTCGTGGGGCATTGTTGCTGGGTGTAGTGCCCTCTTTATTTCATTTGCTCACTTCGTTAGCAGTGAAACAGAGACAACCGTAGTGCGGAAAACCAAACTCTTCCTGTTACAGTTCTAAAACCGATGGTTTGGTTTTGACACCGGTCTGATGCCGTTTTCTCGCTGTTCCTGGAGCTAACCAAAAGCCACTGCACCTGAGAAGGTGTCTGCAGAGATGATTCCCTCGCTAGGGTTGGCTGTAGGTAGGACTAGAAAGTGTTTCAGACTGGTATCTGCTTGGAGCAGATGGCTCCATTTGTTTCCAGTGCCTACACACACACACCACCAAAGAATAAAGCAAGAGCCTCACTCTCTGCTGACAGACACCAATGTGGGAGCAGTAAGGTCCCCACTCTGGAAGTATTCCTCGACAGAAAAGTGTGTCCTGCTAACCCATGTAGCAGCAGTGGCTGCTGCCCAGTGTTCCCTGACATGTGCCACTTGCTTTCCTGCAGCCCTTGTGGGGTCATACTTGCTGGTTCTGAAACCTTCCTAATGCTGAGCTGTTACTGTAGGCTGTGGGTTTCTAACCACTGCAAATACACTGTCCTTTGGATAATCCCCAGCCTATACACAAGACAGTGACATTCGTTTCCTGCTCTGATAAACTAGCCCCATCCATAACTCGCAAGGAGGTAGATGGTGGTTAAGGAGGAAGCTCAGCTTAGAAGCCAGGAATTCAGAAATCCTGTTCAGAAACCACTGGTGAGCTGAGAGGCAGCTATGGACTAGTGCTGTGAGGATGCTGCAGCTGGAAAAATAAATATTGCTGCAATATCTTTGAGGTATCTGTGGAGATACTGCAGACAAAGTTTTCTCGTGTGCAGGAACGGACACCAATCCACACCTTCAGGCTCCTTTTCCTGCAGGCTGCCTCGCTCCTGCCAGCAGAAAGGCTGCTGGCTGTTGTATCCAGCATGCATGTTGTATCCCACTGCCCTTAGGAGGAGAAGAGGCCTCAGCAGCAACGAGGTTGCTGTGGGGAACACATGGTAAAGATGAAGCAGTGCATCCAATTCTCAGTACTCCTGTGAGCCACTCAGGCACTTCCCATGTCTCTGCCTGTCAGCGAGGAAGGTGCTGGGGTGCTAAAAGAGGTTCCTTAGATGCTGATTGTCTGGGTCTGCAGATTGTTGGCTGTGTGTTGTCAGCAAGAGCAGCAGGTCTGGGTGGGTCTGGAGAGTCGGCTGGTGTGGGAAACTGCTCCAAGTGCTTTGCCGTGTGTTGGCGAGTCTTGTTTGCTGTGTGTTCTGCCTGGAGGTCTCTGCTCCCAGGAGCTACACCTTGGGTGCCCTGGATGGCTCGTCCAGCGAGGCAGCGGCCGGTGGTAGAGCTTGGGGTGTTTTGTCTTCTCAGTGCCCTTGGCAGTTTGTTTTCCAGGGAGTGTGACGGGGGCAGCACCTGACAAATGCCGTTTACACCTTTCGGGAAGTCAGGTGGGTTAGAGACATGTTCTTGCTTAGAAGAAAAGTTCAGTTCTTGCTTTAAAAAAATAAATCACTTTCTAAATTGTTCTCTGCATATTGAGATTGTGTGCAAAGGTATAATCACTCCTTAGGGGTGTGAAGTCACGTGGATATTGACCTCCAGAGCAGGTTTGGGGGTTTTGTTGTGTAGGTGGTGTTAACATCTAACCTAGAAATACTCCCTCTTTTCTCCTTTGAAATCTATTTGCATTTATGCTAACATTAGTGTCTCAGTAAATATCGAAAGCAGCAGGATTTGGAGGCTGGGGGGGTCATGTAGTGCAGTGTGAAGGCTGTACCTTGGGGAAATCTAAAGTAAGCAGCAGAATAATCCAGATTCTAATTTAGTGGGTAAAGCAAATATGTAGCATTTAAAATTACAGTGGATAAGAAGCAATCTGACACCATAAGCAAAGCAGAAACAGCTCAAAGCCCTAATCACCTGATGTTTTTAGTCATTCTGCTCATCTTGGGTTTAAATCCATACATGAAATGTATTACTGCCGAATTGTGATTGTTATTTGAAGTGTAATTGCAAAGAGGGAAGTGCCTGGTGGATGAAGAAATCAGCTGGTAATTCCCTTTAACAGAGGAAGAAACTGCTCTCATAAAACTAAATGTGCTGGTCTGAACAGAAGCATAGAAAGATGAAAATCTGACTTGGCCTTGCTTTGTGAAGGAGGGAATTACCTGAGAAATTATTTTGTGTATTGCAAAAACAAGAGTTATGGTCTGGAACACGGATTTTGGAGAAACAGCTGGTGTCTCACTCCCAGCTCTGTGAGTCCTGTGTACACAGGAGCTGGCTAAATGTCAGCACTTGTGTAGCAAAGGCTTAAATGGCAGGTGTGGTTTTGGTTGGGGAGAGGGTCTGCAGTGCAGTGCTGCGGGTAGGGCTCGTCTGTCTGCCCCGTGTCACGCTGCAGGTGTGGGGAGCTTGTCCCGGTGCTGGGCTGGCTGTGGCACACCCTCCCTGGGCAGGACTGCTCACACGGTTTTGGCAGTGGCCCTAGGCCTGCCAAGAGGGGAATTCTCGGTGCTGTGGTTAGCATTGTGTGTTCAATGATGCAGCTTAAAGCGGCTTGGCTGGGGTGATCTGCGTCTGGGAGAAAAGGACATCTCAAGAGCAAATGTGCTTTCCCCAGCTGAGACTGAGGGATTTGGTTTTCCTCCTACTCCTTCCCTGCCAACAGGAATCCAGCAGTTAGGCTCCTGACAACATCTCTGCGCAGTGCAGGGCTCTGACACAGGGAGACTTGGTTTGCCTGAGTGGCGAGAGCTGTGCCGGTGGCACTGTGCAGCTTCTCCTGCTCTGCCTGCTCCTGCCATCTCCTTCCTTACTGCTGCAAAGTTTGACTGCTCTCAGCACTCCCAGGGCAACCACCCTGCAAGAGTCATCAGCAAATTGTGCTTTTAGCTCTAGTTGTCAGCGAATAGCAGGGAAGGTGGTGTCAGAGAGAAATAAAGATCATTCTCCTTGCTATAGGGAAGCCGAGCCAGCGGATCCTGTTTAGACACAGAGCAGAAAGCACTGCTCAGACCTCAGGGGCAGCAGAGCTTTCCGTGCCTCGGTCGCTGCACTAGAGGTTAGAAGGGGCTGTGCTCACGACTAGAGCAGGAAGTTTGTCAGAGCAGACTGTGAAAGCAGAAGCACATCCAAAAATAGAGAGTCTGCTTGAAACATAAGAAATAGAAATCTGAAGCCTTTCAATCGCACGAGCTCCTGTTTCCCCGGGGAGGGGAGGCCGCGTGGTGTTTGTAAAGCTGGTTCTAGAGATCCCCGGGGCCCCGTGGTACTTCCTTCCTGCCCCCCAGATCCTGGCGCTGTATTCCCAGACACCTTGTGCCCCAGGAGTACAGCTAGCAGCTCTGACTAACGATCTTGTGAGCGCTGTTTGAAATACTCGGTGTGATCTTAGCTCAGTGCCCCCAGTAAGTGCAGGAGACTTGGTTACGTCAGCTCCCGGGGCTGCGTGCGCATGGAGTAGCTGTTGCCTTTGTGTGTTTCAAGTTTTGTTTTGCTTTTTTCTTTGGACCTGCAGGTTCCCCTGGAGGGCAAGTGGATAACTCAGCCAGCTGTCAAGGAAATAACTTAGGGACCCCAAGCAAGGCGGGAAAACTGAGCCATGCATTTAGAGATCCCCGGCCAGGGAGGAAGAGTGCGGAGGGACACGCGACAAAAGGTGGTGAGGAGTCAGAGAGTGATTTTGAATCTGATCCTCCTTCTCCCAAGAGCAGCGAGGAAGAAGAAGAACAGGAGGATGAAGAAGTCTTGCAAGGAGAGAACGGAGACTTCAATGATGACAATGATACAGAACCGGAGAATTTAGGCCACCGACCTCTCCTCATGGACTCTGAGGAAGAGGTGGAGGAAGAGGAGGAAGAGAAGCAAAGCTCTGACTCCGATTCTGACCGTACCAAGCCAAAACCTGTGGAAGGGCTCCTGAGCAGCAGGTTCAGAGATGGTGTGGGCAGAGGTGACATCAAAGAGCCCAGTCTGATGCACACGTCCTCGACTGAGGTGCCAAGCACTGGAACCGAGGCAAACCCTGGCCAAGAATTTGACGTGTTTGGGGCTGTGCCCTTTTTCACTCTGCAGCCCCAGGCAAGAGAGAAGATGCACAAAGATGTTTCTCCTCAGACAGCTTTTCCCAGCCTGATGCAAGAGCAGGATGACTTCGATGTTTTCACGAAAGCTCCCTTCAGCAGAAAGGTGCCCCAGCCAGACGGGCAAGTGTCGGGCACGGAGCCCCTGCTCTCCCCCACATCTCCACGGAGTGTTGATATCTTTGGCTGCACCCCGTTCCAGCCAGCCCTCCTCCCCAAGTCCCCTGGGAGCAGGGAGGACCTCTTCGGGCTGGTTCCTTTCGAAGACATCACAGG
>NW_008667821.1:42970-43297 GCF_000695815.1 Acanthisitta chloris
GGAACCTGCAGAAACTGTCCTCCCGCCAGCGGCGCATGAAGCAGGAGGTGTCCAAGCCCAACGGGAAGCGCCACCACGGCACCCCCACGAGCACCAAGAAGGGGCTGAAGCCGAGCTACCGCACCCCGGAGCGAGCCCGCAGGCACAAGAAGGCAGGGCGAAGGGACTCGCAGAGCAGCAATGAGTTCCTGACCATCTCGGACTCCAAGGAGAACATCAGCCTCGCCCTGACCGACAGCAAAGACCGAGCCAACCCCCTGCAGACGGACGAGAGCCTGCTGGACCCTTTTGGAGCCAAGCCCTTCCACCCCCAGCACCAGGGCTTCG
>NW_008667821.1:43355-45832 GCF_000695815.1 Acanthisitta chloris
GCCCTTCACGGAGCTGGTGGTGCAGAGTGCACAGAGCCAGCAGCAGCAGCCGCTGGAGTTAGATCCCTTCGGAGCAGCTCCGTTCCCTTCCAAACAGTAACGGCTTCCAAAGGGTTCCCCGCCTCCACCTCTCCGAGTCCCTTAATAAAGGTTTTAGCTAGTGGAGTAATTCATCTGGTTGAAATGACAGGGACCTGTGCTGCACAGCTTGTTCAGGTACAGGAGGGCATGGCCTGCTTGCAGGATGGCCGATTCTGCTTGGGGTTTTCGAGGAAAATGGAAAAAACAAACCGTGAGCATGATTTTGTCCTGGGAAATGGCTCCTGGAATGGAAAGAGAAATCCCCTGTGAATCGCTGTCCCTGTCTTGGGGGCTGGGACATGCTGTCATTCTGCACTTTGGCTTTGCCTTTCCAGTCCTCTGGTGGAGTGGGACAGGCAGGAGCAGCAGACCTGAGAGCCTAAAAACCAAGACATACTAATATCCAGATCACCTGCTGGAAATAGTCGAGTTGTTGCTTCCTAGGTGAAAACTACCTTTATTAATCACAAAAATAAAGCAGCCGCAGCCTGAAGGGGCTGTGGCCCAGAATTTGAGAGCACAGCTGTGGCTTGGGACCTGGCAGGCATCTATGCAGCTGCAGAAATGAAAGGCAGATTATTTTTTGTGTGCCTAAATGGTCCATTTTCAATTTTAATTTTTTTTACAGTAAGTGCCATTAATGTAAAATAGCAAACTGGAAATGTAGCGTCCCAGCTAAAGATGTGGAGAACATACTGGTGTGTGAGAAGCCCGAGCGTGGGGGGTGCCCAGCAGGGACACAGCCGGTGTTCGCAGCACTTCGGAGCCTCCAGTGCAAGAAAGGGACTGGCTGATCCTCTGGCACGTGTGGAGTGTTGAGATGACTTGCACAGTTGACTGAGGTGCGGCACATTGATTTAATTACGAATTGGGATTTGTGTCTGAAAATACCTTGTCTTTTCCTCTTGGATTTTTGTAGCAGAGACAACACGCACTCCCTCAGACCCGTTGTTTTTTACAACGCTAGTTTATGGAATGACTGTAACCTAATGCTCTTTAAGTTTTGCTACCTGCACTGAGCTTTGCAGAAGCTCCCCTGCCCCAGCTGCGTCCCAGCAGAGCTGCAGGAGCCGCTGGCTGCCCTCCCAGGGAGCTGCACTGCCCACCACGGAGCCTTACGGGCAGGACCCCGTCCTGCCGCTCAGGACCTCGGAGCGGTGATGGGGAGGAGATGTGGGTGCTCACTGAGGACGAGGTGTCACTCCCATGTTGTAGGAGCTGGTGCTGTGCAGGCAGGACAGCCTCTCCGCTGCCTCGCGGCAGAGCCAGAGCCCCAGGCTGGCCCAGCCTGCCTGCCTGCCTGGTGTCCTCACAAGGATGTGGAAGGAGGTAGTTCTTTGGCTTGTCTCACCTTCCTGTCCTGCTCCACTGAATGCTGATGAGTAGGTAACTGGATGTGTGTACATGGAAGACACACATCAGTCACAAACTCAGTGTTTGTGGTTGGGTGTCCTCATGTCCCCCCATTGCAGGAGGTAAAGTGAAATATTCAGGGTTGTGCTTTTTTCCCCCCAAAGTCTCCTACTGGTTATTCAGTCCTGAGATCAGGGTGGGAGGTGGATCCCTTCCATTTGCTGAAAACACCACATTGAAAACCAATCACTTGACTCCTTTGGAGTCAGCTTGATAAAGTGCTCTCTTGGATGTATGTGAGATTGCTTCCCCTAGCCCTGAAATCTGAAAGTAGCTCCTAGGTATCTACACACCATCACTGCCCTCCTCTTCCTTGGTTCCCTGTCTCTCGCGGGGTGCAAGTGGACTGTTCGGGCTGTGTGGTTCAGTATGCGTCTTGCAGGCTTACAAATTGGGGTTGTGAGTAGAAATGTTTCAACTGTATTTGCACAGGAGTTTCCTAGGCTTTATTACTGCTGTCCTCGCCTGTTTGTTTGGTGCCAAAGGCTGTAAGAAGCACACGCCAAGTTTTGTAGCATTTTCTGATACTCAGGTTAACTGTCTCTTTGTCCTTTTCTTTTCCTCTGCATGTGCTTACCAGCTGCCTTCCTCCAGTTTCCTTCTGTTACCTGCCTGGAGAGCTCTCGGGACACAGAGAGGTGACAAATGGGGCAGGGGGTGGCACAAAATGAGAGTAGCACAGCAGGCACAGTCCTGAACGTGGCTGGTCCTCTCCAGAGCCTCGGCTGCTGCCGTCCGGGGGGAAAGCCACGGGAGGGCTCGCTCGGCCAGGGCTCCCGGCACACGCAGGGCCAGGGCAGAGCTCGTGGCTGCTGGGCAGAGCTCGTGGCTGCTGGGCAGCCCGAGCGTCGAGGTGATGAAGGATGGGTGGGAGGAGGCACGCTGGGTTTGGTGGGTTTGCCCCGACCCCAGGCCAGGGCTGGCCTGGCTGTGGCAGAGGGGCTGGGGGGGGGGTGGTGCAGCACAGCCAGGGCGGGGACACC
>NW_008667821.1:45850-48753 GCF_000695815.1 Acanthisitta chloris
CAGCCAGGCTGGGCACACTGAGGTGAGCTCAAGGCAGACTAGCCCTGGTCACTCCAAAGCTGGGGTACCACCTCTGGCTGCACAGGAGTTATGGCCCACGGTGTTTGCTTCCCAACAGCCTCAACAAACCTTGCACCCCTCTCGGCACCTTCCTGTAGTCTGTGTTCTTTATGCACAACTAAACCCGAGCTCAGCCACGATGCACTGCTCAAAGGAGGCAAAATGTGGAACTGTCAGGGAATGGGATGTTTTTTGGCATGCCTGCTCACCGTGGAGCACATTGTGACTTGCCTGAACCACAGGGAAGCCCTTGCTGCATGAGGCGTGTGCCACTCGGCCTGTGTGTAGTGGTGACGCAAGGGCTGGGGCTTCCCTTCCAGCTGGAAAGACAGATGGAGTTTCACAGCTTCTAGGCTGGACAGGGAGTCTGTCCCAGGGTACTATGAAGCCCTTAGTGGTTGTGGTCACTGAAAGAGAAAGCAGGTAGTCATGCTGCTGTGCCAACTCAAGCGTGTCGAGGTGTGTCCCTGCCTTGGCTGCCCTGTGAGCACCAGCTGTGGAGGAAAAAGCTTCTCATCGTGCTGGGCGTCCCAGTGAGTAAACCCAAGTACTGTGAAAATGCATTGCTATATTTGCTACTGTGAGAATAAGAGTCTATCTGGAGTTTTTATACTATATCGTGTATTTTTATATATGAGGAGTATATATAAATGTACACATGTCGTACACATCACGGATCCCTCGGGCTCGCTCTGCTCTGGGCAGCCCAGCAGCCACAGTCACCTCTGGGACTTGAGCAAATGCGAGTGGAAGCTGCAGGAGGAAAACCAGTGCCAAGGGTGTGGCTGCTGTGTTACTGTGCCACAGTGCTTACTTGCAAGGGAAGCTCCAGGAGGTTGTGGGTATGGCTAAAGCCATGACTGAGGCATCACCTAGTACTAAAGAGCATAAAAACTATTTGAAAATTGCTGGCATTCAGCTTTTAAGTGCACTTTCCTGAACTACACTTCCACTTCTTGTTAGACTTCAAGTTTCTAAAGCTTTTTTGTGTACCACTAAACACAGAACCGTTAACTATTTTGTGAAGCTGATGTATGTCATGAAATCCTTGGAGTTGTTAAATAAACAAACCTGGTAACAGTGCCTTTGCAGCTCTCCTTCAGCACTGCATTGTCAAGTGTTTAGGCTTTAATGTACTCAGCATAAGCAGAGCTGCCTCTGCTCATGGCTTTCACACTCTTAAAAGTGCTTCAAACATTTGTATTTGCTGCCCAATGGCCTTTCCTCGTCCAGTCTGTTAAAAACTGGGGACTGTGTGCTGTTTTGGACTCCTTAGGTTCGGTGCTGCTGCTCAAAGCCTTCCTGCAGAACGGGTGTGCGCAGTTCCCAATGCCACAGCAGGAGGACTGTGAACAGCACAGTGAGCAGGTTGCAAAGCTGAGTTCAGCAGCAGGTGCATCTAGAGCTGCTCCCCCAGAATTCCAGAGACAGGCTCCCTGTCTGTGTAACCCACAGGGGCCATGGCACAAAGGCTGAGCCATTCACATTGTGGTTTCACTGTGAGACTGCAGGAATGATGTTATTCCAAGGAAACAGCCAATGATCTGGAATTTATTTACAGGCTCAGTATGTACATAAATGACCATCATGCAGCTTGATAAATTTTGTCATGGTAATAAAAATGTACAGTTTGGCAGTCAGTTTCCTTGTCCAGGGGAAACTGCGGGAGTAGTGAGGAGTTTACATAAAAAACATACATTGGCAAAGTCTAAAGTCAGCATGATTTCAGACTACAGACACATTCTTCAGGTAGTACTGTACACATAATACTGGAAACAGGCTTTGATACTTGCAGGTTCCTTGTCAGGCTTCAGTAGTAGTAATTAGTGCACTTGAAACTTGCTTGGCTGTCAAGGTAAAAAAAAAATAATTAAAAAATCAGTGTTTGCACTGGAAAGCTCTGAGGTCTGGGAGCCGTGAATCCTAAATGCAGAGTCAGTTCTGGCCAATACTTGTTTGCTTCTGGAGTTAAAAAAAGCCAAACAAACAACGAAAAAGCACCAAGACAACCCCCTGACCTGAACAGACAGCATCCCTGTCCAGCACACCAGGAGTCTGGATCCTGCCTTCTCCATGCCCAGGGTTTGTTCAGGGGCCTGTCCACGGACTATTCCTGTGTCCCTTGCACACCCTGAGCAGGAAGGCTGAGGCAGCTCTGGGGACTACCAGCGGCCTGCCCACCCCGAGCAGGCCACCACCCAGAGCTAGCCTCTCCCCTTGGAGGACAGGAAAACCCTCCCCACGAGGACAGAGCCACTTGGGATTAGTCCCAACAGCATTCTGGGGCGCGTGGCACAGCCTCCCCTGGCTACTGCCAACGCCTGGTGCTGTGCAGCAGCAGCAGCTGGTACTGCTGCCTGACTGAACTGTAGACACAGGCATAGCTGTTAGACAGAATTCACTGAAAAACATTGCCTCTAGCCGAGAAATCCGGGACTTCAATGCTGTTTGCAAAACTGGCACCCCTGGAAGTTAATCCTGCCGAGCTGCAGCTACCCAGGGACCTGTGAATTGCACGTCTCCTGTGCCGAGTTGTTAGGAGATGGTTCCACAGCAGATCTCACTGCAGCAAGCTTATAGCAGCAGTCCCTTTGAGCACCAGTGTCTGCAAGTGTAGTGCCATGCCTCACACATCAGCAGCTTCACTGACTGTAAGATAGCCACAAACATGGACACACGGGCCTAGTGCTGCTCCTGGAGTGCTGCAGGACACTGACTCCAGACTGCTGAAGGGATCCAGAGAAATTTCTCCAAGCAATGGCACTGCCCATATTGTAAGCTCTGCAATGAAGATCTAGCTATGCTGGGTGGCAGGTGATCTTATCTTCCAGAAAAAGGGAAAG
>NW_008667821.1:48765-52555 GCF_000695815.1 Acanthisitta chloris
CCGAATTCCAGGTGACACATTCCTGTGCCGACGCTGAAGCACAAGCACATCTTTGAGGCAAAGGCTGAAGGGTGCACAGGCCACAGGGCTGTGGCTCAGATCCAGGAGCAGGGCCCACAGTTCCCCTGGTTTTACTGTCAGGAGCATTGGACACCACCTGGAAACAGGTACCTGTGCCTGCTGGCCCAGCAAGGGCACTCACTTCTGCTGCTCGTGTTTGCCAGCCTACAAGAACTGGATGTGCACACCCAGCTGCCAGCCCAGCTTCCAGCTGTCCCACTCCGGGAAGACCTGCTTGGTATGTGGCTGCAGAACAGGAAGGGCCGAGAGGGAAATGCCTCTCAGCTCCCAGGCAATGCTGTTGGGTGCATCAAAGCTTGTGATCACACTCTGTCCCAGCAAGGGGGTAACAGTCCAGCAGTCAGGAAAGGAACTGCCTCAGTGCTTCTCTCCTAGCGCAGCTCACTCCATGAGGTCCAGACCCTCAGAGCCAGAAATCCCATCGTGGTGCCTCTGGAATAGTGGGGAAACAAGATGAGTCACTTACTGTGCACGTGAAGCTATCAGCTTTTACCTGACTTCCACAAAATCGACATAAATGCTTAGCAGACTGAAAACCTGACAAAAGCCTGAGGAAAAAGCTACTTAGGGACAAATAGTAATGATGACTTGAAACTACTACAGTCATGACAGAGCTGGAACGGACCTGGCAGGGCTCTGTCCTGCTCAAGGTCCTGCAGCCCCACTGAGCCTCGTGTGACACAGCAGCACAGCTGAGCAGAGTGCCTGGCATCAGACCCCTCCTTCTATATTTGCAGCAAGCACCTCAGCAGTCAGCACCTGCTCTGGGGAAATTCACTGGGCAGGCTGACCAAAACCTGTGCCAAGTTAAACCCAGGATTATAGGAGCCTGTAGGTGTCAGAATATCCCATTCCCCAAGGACAAAACCAGCTGTACCTTGGCTCACAAGTCTGTGCCATACTCAGGGCAGGGCTTGCTGTGTCGGTACTGCATGATGTACACCGTGGACTGGTGCCACCAGTAGAGCATCACCACTGCCAGGATGTGCCACACCTGGTGGCTGGAGCCGAGGTAGTTCAGCTGGCCTGTGGGGGACAAAAGGACAAGGGGTGAGTCTGTTCAGTTCAGCAATAGCAAGTGCAAAGCAATTAGCAACGAGCATCCCGCAAAGCTCTAGGACACCCTGCCCTTGGCAGGAGGCAGGGAAAGCTCTTTAATGAACTCGATGGAAGTTGTCTGCCTCTTCCCATGCACCATCAGTCTGTATGGGAACGCTTTGTGGGGAACATGGTCAGTCTGTTCTCTCCCAGGAAGTTCAGGGCCTACAGCAAGGACTGTGGCACTGCTGGAAGCTGAACTGCAGGGGGAAAAAGAACCACCCAGAAGAGAATTTCCTACCTGGGAAGTATCTTTCTGGAACTTTGGAAATATAGAAGAGAAAAGCTACAGCAGCGATGAAGTACATGACAACTACCCGTGGAGCAAACTCCTGCAAGAGAAAAGGAAGCTCTCCTATTCTGTGAGAGGGCAGACACAGAGAAAACAAGTCCCTAAAGACAGCACTGAATCTGGCCTTGCTGCCCATGCTAACTGTGGACAAAATCCAGTGGGGAAGCAAATGCAGAGTTCTGGGAAAGCCTGAATGGGAAGACACTTGTTTTACCCCGAGCTGTGCAGCCTGCAGCGTTTGTCAGTGAAAGGTCACCTGCCACCACCGTGACCCACACAGAACAGTGCCAGGGACAACACCACTCACTAGCTGGGGTTTGTTTTCCTTAGCACAAAGGTTTGTTACCAGAAGTGAGGCATTTTCCTGAAGGATGGGAACAAAATGTGTCCCATAGACACCATCCTGCTATCCCAGAGGAAGCAAATGGTCATCCCATAGTGCCTCGTGGCTCCCATCCTGCAGCCTGAGAGACTGATTCCTGCGGGAGCCACTGCCAGCCCTGGCCCCTGCCTGGGGCGTGAGGGTGCAGTCTGCCCACCTGGGGCTGGCTTGGCTTCTTGCTGGGCAGGCCGAAGGCAGCAAAGCAGACTGAAGCTGCTCAACCTGCTTACCCCTTCTCAATCCGTTTCTAAGCGTTTGCATTTGGATCATACCAACTGAAGGAATTCTGTGCTTAAAGGAGTTTTAACTCCCACTGCTTCCCCATTGTTTCCCCAAGTGTAAGAGGACTGGAGAAAGATGCAAGTGAACAGCCAAAAGGGAATCTGATTTCCCTCTTTTTTTCACCTGTACAATAGATGCACCGATGCCGCCGTTGAGCCAAACCCAGTGGATGGTGGGAATGATTCCATAGCCGGACACGGAGCAGAAGATCATGGAGCGCAGCCTGTGCCACTGCTGCGTGAGGTAACTGGGGTGGATCTGAGCAAAGAACACTGCCAAGATCATGGCCAGCACAGTGATCAGATACACCTGACGCCAGTACTGAGGGAAAAAGAAACAAAGGCAGCTTTGTGGCTTTCTTAGCATCTGTAAAAGTCAGCTCTGGGCAGGAAGTTTCAGTGGCTCAATGCAGCGATAATCTGTCCCTGCTGCAAGCAAAAACAGTGACTCAAGGCAGGGACCTGTCAGCTGGCAGGGAGGGAAGGGACTCTATTGTTCAGGGGCACCTGGCAGCACACCCTTTATTCCAAGCAGTTCCTGCACCCAAACACTTCCAATGCGCCTGTGCCTTGGCAGCCCTGCCCAGCTCCCCCACAGCTGTACCCATGGCAGGCCTTGGAAAGTAGCTTTCACACATGCTCTACTAGCTAAAGGCACAACAAGCCTCGTGGCAGCTCCCTGTGGGCAATGCTGCTTGAAGTGCCTGTGATGGGACCCATGCCATGACCAGCCTCAGGCACTGGGCACAGGTAGGACCTGTAGAGTACCCCTGCCCTCAGAAAAATTTAAATGCTTTCTTGAGGCCTGTGTGACCGACAGCTGGAAAGGGAAACCTGCATTTGCCTGTCCCTTCAGCAGGCACGACGCTGCTGGGGCCAGAGGGATGTGTTCCAGCTCCCGTGTCCCTCCCCAGCCCTGCTCTGTTCAGGCACTGGCACTGAACCTCCTTCCTACAGCACGGAGACCAGCGAGGCCACAGGCACCAAGCACTGCGTGGACACGTGCTCCTGACTTACATTACTGCAGTAGAAGGCATAGAACACCCCCGACACGTAGCAGCCCAGGATCCCGATGGAAATCCCCGCGTAATCCAGTGCCATCCATCGCCGGCTCGTCTTCTCGGAGCGGTGACAGCAGAACAGGTGATATCCTACCGAGCAAAGCATACAGACCTACACAGAGAGGCAGACAGGGCGCATTAATTCCTTCGAAACAAACAGGGAGCACGGCAGCTGCAGCTCTGCAGCTCGAAGGCGACTGCCCCGGGACAAGTGCAGTGCAGCCCAGGGCAGGCAGTTAGTCCTGCACAATCCACAACGCTCACAGCCCTGCTCTGGCACGTGGGAGGAGGAGCAGGAAACTGCAGGACCTGATAACCCCCAGCTGCAGAGGGAGAATTGGGCAAGCGAGCAGAGAACCCCAGGAGGCTCTTGGTGCTCTTGCAGGGACAGTGAACTTCACAGGAGCTTTAGCAGCCACGAGGTGACACAGCTGGAGTCTGCCGGGGACCAGATTTATGTGACGCAGAGCTGCTGCTCGGAGCAGGTGAGAGGCAGAACACCAGAGCTCCTGCCCTTGCTGCCCATCAGCTGGTGGGGCCGCGTCGGACACCTCCGACCACGGCGCCCTGCAGAGCGCGGCGGGAGCTCACGGCC
>NW_008667822.1:0-614 GCF_000695815.1 Acanthisitta chloris
TTCATAAACCTGGTGGCTATAGACGCAGCTTGAATATTGACGTCTCTTCCCCCAACTGCTCCTCCGTTAACCCAATTACAGAATTCATCAAGAACTGTGTTGAATTATCTCTTTCCATACAGTATCAGCATTAGCCTAATTAAAAGCTATAATGTCGGATATAATGATTAAATCGTTAGCTCTGCTGTAGGGAAGCAATATTTTGTTTTCCCTTCAATTAGAAGCTGATTGAGGTTTTCAGAGCAGGTCAGCTGTGAAATTTGAATTATATGTGTGAGTACCGTTCACAGGGTGAGCCCCTACTCGAAAGCTCCAGAGATTCTCCATACGCTTTTACCCAGCAAGCTGGGAAAAGACAACAAAACACAGAGAGAGCCCGTAGTTGATTTGGGACTGAGACTGTAGGATCGCACGGAACAGTTGTTAACGCCGGAAAAGAAAGATTTTATTCAGGAGCCCTTTTTCCTACATCCCATCTCGACTGGGTAGCAGGTCTTATCGACAACCGCGATCCCCGAGTCACCAAGTCACCGAGGCAGGAAAGGGTTTCCCCTCACTCCCTTGCCGGTTCTTCCTGCTCCCTCCGTGTTGCTCGCTTTGGCCCAGGTAACGGT
>NW_008667823.1:0-631 GCF_000695815.1 Acanthisitta chloris
TTCCAGGTGCGTTTCCACACCAGCCGCATGTTCGGGTGCCTGCCCTGCGTGCGCTACCCGCCCTGCCTCATCCGCACCCTGGCACGGCTGGAGCGCCGCTGCCGCTGCTGCTACCTCCTGCTGCTGGCACTGCTGCTGGCAGCTGAGATGCTCAGCCTGCTCCTCATCTTCCTCCCCATCGTCCTCATGGTGATGCTCTTCCTCATCCTCGATAAGTAACGCTGAACTGTGTTGGGGACAGACCTGCTACCACTCTGCTCCTGGGGCTGTGACTGGGTGGTGGTGCCAGCTGGGAGCAAGTCTGTGACCCTGTGCCTGGGATAGCTGGTGCAACTGGTGAGCCTGGAGTGGCTGAGGCAGCAGAGGAGCTGGAGTAGGCAGCTGAGGCAACCCCAGAGCTGGGCACCACCTGAATCCCAGTGGGCACCAGGTGACACATCACTACAGCAGCAAATGGGCAGATGGAGTGGGAGCCCTTCGTACACTGGGGCACATCCTTGGCCCAGGGCTAGGAGCTAGAGGGGCTCTGCGGGCAGAGCAGAATGTGCCATGGGCTGTGCCATGGGCTGTGTTATGGACTGTGCGATGGACTGTGTTATGGACTGTGCCATGGGCTGTGCCATGGGCTGTG
>NW_008667823.1:911-6512 GCF_000695815.1 Acanthisitta chloris
CTTGGGCTGTTCCATGGACTGTGCCATGGCCTGTGTTATGGACTGTGCCACGGGCTGTGCCATGAGCTTCACCGTGCACTATGCCATGGGCTGTGCCATGGGCTGTGCCATGAACTGTGCAATGGACTGTGCCATGAACTATGCTATGGGCTGTGCCATGAGCTGTGCCATGAACTGTGCAATCAACTGTGCTATGGTCTGTGCTATGGACTGTGCCATGGGCTGTGCCACCCACACCTGTGACAGACAGGCTGGGATTCCCCAGAATGGACTGCAAATACAATCTGTGTTTGTACCACAGCTGTGTCCAGCTGAGTTCAGCACTTGGTCCAGGCTGAGCATGCCCCTTTGGCACCCAGTGGTGACACAAGGAGGGGGCAAGCACAGCCAGTGGTCCCCAGTCACCCTGCGAGGGGTGCCTGCCCTCTGCAGCACCTCCCAGCCCCCACAGAGCTGTGCCAGCCTGTGCTCAGGCCGTTCCCTTCAGGGAGATAAGCGAACAAACATGGCTCTGTCTCTGCGGCGCACGGGTGGAGGAGCCTGCGGTGAGTGGCACTGGGGCTGTGCCCACGTGAGACCTGTCCATGGCTGCTGAGGAGCAGGAGTGACCCAGGGATGAGCAGGAGCTGGGCTCTGCCCCTGACTGGGCAGCTGGCCTCATGCAAGGGTCTGTGTCCCTGGCCACAGTGCTGCTGCTCTGCACTCTTGCTCCTTGACAGTCTTTGGGGACACCTGTACCCTGAGAGGACAGGGACGGAGATGTATCCAGGCTTTCAGCCACCTCTGGGCTGGTGGTGGGTGGCAGGGAGTTATCAGACCCCTGAAATCCTCCCAGCATTCCATTTGGAGGGTACTGGCACTCATCTTCACAGCCTGGGATGTGCTGCTCTGTATTTATCACTGCCAGCCTCTTCTGGGTGCCCTGCCAAGGCCCTGCACAGGCCCCCTGCCAAATTGCCCCCCTGTGCTGTCACTCCTCTCTGTCCTCACCTGGCTGAGGGGATGGTGACACTGCCATGCCCTGTCCTCCTGCCTGGCTGTGCAGGGATTGTGCAACCCTCCGTGTGTCCCAGCTTTGCCTTTCTCCTCCAGAAACGTGCTGTGGGCACCTCGCCAGGGCTGTGGCTGTGGGGGAACCACAGGGTGCCAGCACTTCTTCACCCTCTTCCCCTTCCTGCAGCACAGGGGGCCAGGTCAGTGGGGAATGAGTAATCAATACCCTGCCCACACAGCCCTACAGCAAACCCATGTCCCTGTGCCAACAGGGTCAGAGATTTGGGCCATGGGCTTTGCCAAGGCACTCGTGCCACTCTCAGCATCAGCACTGCCGTGTGTTGCTCTGGTAAAGTGCCAAGACACAGGATAGGAGCAGGGCACCCCAAAACAGGTCAGGCCAGGAGGCAGAGGCTGGTAGTTCCCCCCAGCCCCTGTGGCACCATGCAATACTTATTTATACCAAGTGGAGCAGCTCCATCAGGAGCAGCAGCAGCTCAGCCCTGGCCAGGGGCATTTTTGTCTAGAAGGAGCCTGCGGGGAGAGGGGACTCAAACACTCTAGGGGCCCTGTCACTGCGTGGGAGCCTGGCACGTGGCCATGCTCTACATTGCAGGGGAGGTGTGACAGGAGTTTGGGCAAACCAGGCCAGAGCTGTCCCTGCGGGGACACGTGAAGTACCCTCCAGTGTGCCTGTGCTCACCTCTGCTGGCACCTCTGGGTGCAGAACGCTGAAGGGCACCCAGATCCCCCCGGGGAGGGCATCCCTGGAGGGCTGTGGTGCAGGATGGACCCGTGGGTGATGTGGAGCCTGGCTGCAGTGTCTGCTCACAAGGACTTGGTTATATTTAGCTGAGACAGCAGCAGGCAGCACGCAGGGGCTGCAGCACGGCGAGCGGGGCTGGGGGCTGAGCCACGGGGAGCTGCAGCAGGGCTGCTGCTGTGGGTACCAGCCCAAAGCAGAGCTCCCCAGTGCCTTGCACAGAGCCCCACACGTGCACCCTCTGACCCCTTGCAGTCCCCTTGCACCTCATGAACCACCATGCCTCCCCCAGCACCCTGTGTCCCTGCTGCAGCCCCCCAGCCCTCTCCTTCAGCCCCCACAGCCCACAAGTACCACATACCTCCCACTTCAGCTCTCAGTCCACTCCCACAGCTCCTCAAAGGATGTCCATCTCCCTGCACACCCCTCCCACAGCCCTCATCCACCTCCTCGCCAGCCCCTCAGGTCTCTGTTGCTGACCCCACTGCTCCATTACAGCTCCCCAACCCCTCTCCCCCTTCACCACGGAATCCAGAACAGTGCCCCAAATCCATCCCACCTCCCTCCTCACAGCCCTCCCCGTGCCCCTGACACCCCACTGCACCCCAAAAATGCTTTGTCTCAACTCCTCTCTGCTGGCACCAGGGTGATGTGGTGTCCCCAGATCAGTGATGTGTCCCATCCCTGCAGGGACCTGCCCACTCTGCAGGGTCAGATATCTTTCCTGGCTTCTCCCACTGGAGCCTGGTGTGTCCCCATCTGGGTCCCAGCCATGCTGGGTGGCCGTGGGGACACAGGCAGTGCACCCAGCCTCAGGCAAGGGGTGGGAGCGCAGGGTCAGGGGGTTGTGGTGTCAGGCACATGGGGTGTCAGGGCCCCAGCCAGCTCTGACCAGAGGCATCCCCATCCCTATTGCACCACAACCAGCAGCAGCAGCTCCCTTCTTCACTCACCCCCATGCCAGGGACATGCCATGTCCCCATTCTGCACCCATGAGAGCCTGGCCAGAGGACCAGCAGCTCTGGGGCCAGCATGGTGAGGCACTGGGGACAACACCTGTGCCAGAATCCAGCCCTGAATGTGGAGCCAGGCAGTGAGCAGGAGTAGGTGCCTTGCCTGGATTTAACCTCCAGGAAGCTCCCGAGCTCAGCAGTCCCTTCCCATCCACGGGGCCAGAACTGCCCTGGGGACCTGTGGCAGCCTCTTGGGCTCTGTGCCACAAGCCATTCTCCTCTCACCACAGGGTTGCACCATGTTGTGAAAGCTGTGTGCTGGCACACGCCGCTGCAAGCAGCTTCCTCTCCTCTGAAATGCCTGTTTGGGGGGTGTGACTGCCCCAGGTTGAGGTTTGTGGCTGTGTCCCCAAGGAGGGCACAGCCCGGGTGCTCAGCCACCTCTTTCCAGCCTGGCATGGTGCTACTTCATTGCCCAGCGTAGCCTTTGCTCCTGTGCTGGGTCTGGGTCCCCCTGCTGTCTGTGTCCATGTGGAACTGGTGTTGTGCCACCTCGGGGGCAGGATGGGACTCGTGGGTCGTGGGGACAGGCCTTGGCACTGCCCAGGGCTGCCACCACCATCACCAGCAGGTGCAGAGGTGTCTCCAGCCTGGTGCAACCCCTGGAACCAACCATCCAGGCTGCAGGAGCTGGTTTGGGGGAGAATGGTTGGGAAACATCACACCCTGAGCCCAAAGCAGCTGAGCTCTGCCTGATCCCAGCCCTTCCCACACCTAAAATGAGGGCATTTGGGAAAGGGTCACCCTAGGAGCCATTTAACCCCCCAAATCTCCTCTCCCATCATGGGCCAACCTGGACACAGGGGGATCCCAGAGTTTCATCCCAGCCTGGAGCAGACATGACTAGAACAAGGAGATTTTTACAACCATCTTATCTGGAGACTAAGTGGTATAAATTGAAAGAGGAATTTTAAATCAGATGTTAGGCAGAAGTCTTTTCCTGTGAGTGTGGTGAGACACTGTCCCAGGTTGCCCAGGGAGGCTGTGGCTGCCCCAACCCTGGCAGTGTTCACAGCCAGGTTGGCTAAAGCCTTGAGCAACCTGCTCTGGTGGGAGGTGCCCAGGGCAGGGGGTTGGGGCTGAGTGATCTCTGAGGTACATTTCAACCCATTAACATCCTATGAAACTCTGAACATCTGGGAGCATCTTTGCTCATGCATGGCCAAACCTGCTCTGGCAGCAATGTCCTTAAGCTTAATGTGCTTAAGCAGGTGGCGGGACTTGGAGCTCTTTGAAAATCCAACTTGGAGGCACAAACCTCCATGGGAGCATTTGGGATGTGACTTTGAAAGGCTTTTAATTTACCTGCAGCTGTGACACAAGGGCTGGTACCACCCTGTGTCCCCTGTAGCACACCCAGTCCCTCTTCCAGCGCCTGCTCATTTGAGGTTAATAGGGCTGGAGAAATGGGCTGTCACCCAGCCCTTGCTCCTGAAAGGCCCCATTTCATCCTTAATTGCAACTCAAAATCAAATTAGTAGTTTTAAATTTACTCTGTGCCCAAGAGGTACCACGAGGGTGGGGGAGGACACGCTGTATGCTTTGTCCTTATGTAATAAAAAGGGTAAATTCCTGTTTTGAGGGCAAAATTGCTTGTACCTCTGCCCTGGCTGGTGCACTGCACAGTGTGTTTGGGATGGAGATGCTTAACGTGGGTATGAGCCTTTTTGGTGCTGGAGATGTTTATCCTGGATTTGGGATGAGCCTGCACATCCTAGATGTGGGTCTGCCCCAACTTCCCCAAGCAGCAACATCATTTGGCTCACTAGAGGGTTGCTATGACCACCAGGCACCGCCTGCACCGTGCCAAGGCTGCTTGTGCCTTGTGCCCCCCACATCCACGAAGGATGGTGGGGATGTGGGTACAAGGCTGGGGAGGCAGGTCATGGCTGTGGTGCACTCGGGGCCAGGGATGGCACCAGCTCTGTTATTGATGCTGTAATTAATTCAGCACCTGTACACTGGGATGTGGTTTTGTTTTCCAGGCATAGAAACCCCCCTGAGGTGGGAATCAGCAGCCAAGAACAAGGGGTCCCCAACCACCCTGCAGTCCCTGCACCCTTTGGGGTGAGTGGAAGCTGAGGAACGTGGTGGTGCTTTGGAAGCACCTGTGCCAGCTGGCACACCCTCCCTCCAGTATCTGCCATCACCAGGGGAGGAAGGGACATCCAGCAGGTGTCTGGTGTGGCTGGGGACCACTTGCCAAGGTGGGCAGGGTCCCCCATGGTGCCCAGACATATGGTGGCACCAGGCACTGTGCAGGGAGGGGACACAACTGCACCAGGTTGGAGGAGGTGTCCGTCTAGGGGAAAGCCCTAACCCTGTGTGTCTCCCCACAGCTTGCCCAAGGGATGGAGCAGGATAAGGTGCAGCATCCTGGTGTGTCCCCCGACTCCTGCCTGCAGCAACACCCGCCCCGAGACGCCAGCTCGCTGTTCGTTCCAATATAATCTTTATTGGGGAGACTGATGGGGGTGAGAACAAGGCCGGGTATAAAACATGATCATGGTCACAACCAGCAGCGGGAGGCATTGGCAGAGCAACACACACACGGTCCCGGCCCCTGTTCTCTGCCGGCAGGGGGTGGTCCCGAGGCTGCGCCGGCAGCATCGCCTGCTCCTGCGGGACGGAACGGGGATGATCTGGCCCCTCTCCCTGGGTGAATGCTGTTCGGCCAGTGCTAGGGGCTGCCCTTCCCTCCAGGATGCCCCGGTGCCCTGGGGCTGGGCAGCGTGCGCCCGTGGTGCGGTGGCTGTGCCGGGTTGTGGTGCTCAGCCCCGTGGGAGCACCCGCAAATTATGGCTTTTTCTTCTTTTTTTGCTTTTTTTTTTT
>NW_008667824.1:0-37199 GCF_000695815.1 Acanthisitta chloris
AGGTGGCGTCGCTCGGAGCTTTGGCAGAGCTGTCAGCACCGCCCGGGCACGGCGGAGGGACAGAAAGGACCGCGCCGTGCCATGGAACCGCAGGCTCGGGGTGAGTGTCTGCGGGATGGAGGGTTGCGGGGCTGTGGTACCCAGGAGAGCATCCTCGCGCCCGCGCCGCATCCTGCATCCCGACCGGGATAACGGACGGTGAGGGTGGTGTCGGTTCCTTCCCCTCCGCGTTTCGTGGCTGGAGAGTCTGCGTTCGGTTAGTCCCGGGGATGGGTTGGTGAGTTGTTTGAGGTTGGTTCGGGGGTCATTCCGGGAAATCACTCCCGGTCTGGCTCAAGACGCTGATTCCCGGAGGGGGCATCGCTGCCCTGTGTCGGGTCCTGGGACTGAGCTTCCAGCAGAGCTCCGGATCCATCGAGAGATGCTTCAAACTGAACCCGCTGAAATATTCCTGCAGCTTTGCCAACGCGGCATTCATCCATTTAAAGCGACCGGTTTTTATTGCAACAGTTACGGCTAAGTTAGCTCCTCATATCACTCTCTGGGCTAATTGGCGTCCAAAGAGCCTAAGAAACTTTTCACGCAAGTTCTAAATGAGGCGTGGGTCAACCTAAGGTATTTTGTGTACACAAGACTTGCTCATCTTTAGTCTTGCTTCTGTTTTCTAAAGAACCTCATGGCTTTGCCACGCGTGTCCCTAAGTTACCAGCACTAAGCAGGTGGTACAAATATTTCTGCAAAAGCAGAATGTTTAGAAAACATTATGTGTCATCTATAAAACAGGGAGATGAAGTAAGGGGGAGACATATGTTCATTGAAAGTAACTGACAAAATAGGCTTCCAGAATACTTAAAAACTGCTTTAAATAAATACAGTTAAAAGAGGCAAATGTTGGCTTCGAATACAGTAGTGTGTAAAGGAATTAAGTGGAAAATTTGAGTTCATGATGCTTGTGAAGGAGAAAGAATTTTTGGCAAGTGTGGTGTATGTGTTGTCCTAGTGGACACATGGCTGTTGGTGCCTGGCAAAAGAAACAGACCTGTGGCTCAGTTAATTATTTTTTTAAAGTCAGTATTAAGATTCTAGCATAAGACTGTCATTTAAACTAATATTCTGAACACATCTGTAGAGATACTATGATGGGAGCTCCTGTTCTTTAAACAGGAACTTCATATGTCAAAGAATTTGATGATTTCTTCTATTGTAGAATTGATAGAAAACAGTATCTGATTCTAATTAGTTAGATGGTGGTATCTGTACATGTGATTTTTTTTATTTTCTCTCACTAGTAACATAAGTAACTATGCTTCTAGTGCACATTAAAATTTCAGGCCAATAAATGTATTTTGCTAATGTTAATTCCACAGGTCTTGAAAAAACTCTTCATCTGGATGCATATGTATTTGCTAGTGAGAGAATATAAAAGCATTTTGAATTACTTCATTTTATCTATACTCAGTTTTTAAGTCACTTTTTCTTCTGTTTCCCACCTGTGTATTTTATTTCTAGACTTTCTCAGAACAGTCTCTCAAGACTAAAATAAGAAATATTGTTTGATACACTAGCAGTACAAGCTAAGATTTTTGTGGTAGGTATTTGCATGCCAGCAAATCTTTGTTCCAAAAAAATCCTTTTTTTTCCTTCTAGACTTAATTCAATGCATGCTACTGCAGTTATGGAGCCTTGCTGGCAGAAAGAATTTAACCTGTATGTGTCTAATGCAATCAAATTCAATTAAGTACATCTAAACATTGGCCAGAAACCTGAATTTTTCAATCCCACTATGCAATTTGCAAAGCATAGTTATATAAGTTTCCTAACAAAACAGGAGCAATTTGCTTGGAAAAAAGGCCCATTTCAAGTAGCTGCGTAAGCAGCAGGAGAAGCATGTATACATTTGAATGAGTTTATGAATTTCTTCTAGGAACTTTCAGATGCCCACAGAGAAATGAATCCTGAATGGTTTGTTCCAGTGTGCTCTGCTGGGGGATTGCATTCCAATTGAAAAGACAAAGTAAAAGCTATGCATTTAAAAGTGCTATTGAATTTCTCACATTTAACACTTTCAAGACTTTCTTCAAAAGGACTTTTCTACGTAATTGTGTTTGTGCCGTTTTATATTGTCCTGAAGGGAGGCTATGCCTGAGTAGAGCAATTTCATGTTCAGGAAATACATGCATGCAAATATAAAATGTAGATTTCTTCAGAGCAGGAAAAGAATTTTTGTCAGCATTTTTACCTAGCAACATGAGTTCACCTTATAAATCTCAATGCAACTGTGGACAAAAAAAACCACTATCATGTGTTACTGTGTCAAGGTACTGGGTAGAGGACACAGCTAACATCAGGAGTTTCTGTGTGGTTCAAGGCACAACATAATATCTGTCCATGCCCCAAAGACTGTGAAAGTAAAATGCTCTGATATTTGCTCTGAAGCAGTAGAGACAGTTCATGGACTGAAATGGAATTACTATGATACTTAAGCATATGACTGTGTATTGCAGCATTCATGTGAACTATATGAGACAGTCAACCAGACAGAGAGTAATAGCATTTAATGTCAAAATTATTTGCTAAAGAAATAACCATATGGTTCATGTGAACAAATTCATACATGTAATAAAATAGACATAAATAGTAGTTTACATAAATTGTATCATCTCTAAGCCTCTGGTTGCTTTTCTCTTGATCACTTTTCCCTCTTGATGGTCCCAGAGCTGTCTGATCGGGAAACATACCAGCTATATTTATGCTAGGTGCTAAAAATTCCCTAAGACCATACTTGTTTTCCTTCCTATGAATGCCAGTCATTTTTCAAGTGAAAAGTTTGGAAGACTGAAGAAAAGCATTTTTATCTGAAAGGCAGGAAAATCAAAACTGTGTATTTACCTCGCATCCCAGTCATTCTACTCCAGGTCCAGATTAACTGACTATCCTGTGTAATCCTGCTTTCTAGTTTATAACTGTGAATGTCGTGTCATAATGACAGTACCAAGGATGCCTTCATCTGTCTCTTGTCTGAGAATCCCACTTGACTTTTTAACACTGGAGTTTTGCTCATAACACATTTCCCTCCCTTTGCAATAATTGTCCCTTTTCTTATGTATCCAGATATAATCATACCTTCTTCTTTCTCTGTTGTATCCTCTCTTGATTCTTACTTTGATAAAGCTTTGGTGTGCAGCTTTCTGCTCCCTTTTACCCACCTAGAGGTAGACCAACCAGCTTCTTGCACTTCTGGCCTCTGAAAGGGTTTTTGAAGCATCTCCCTGTCCCAGCTATTCTTCTTACACACGTTCCTGATAGATATTCTGAATCCTCAGCTAGTTGTGCATTGTAGCTGTAATAGCTTGCTGTGGCTATGCACACACCTGTCAAGTATTGTGATGAGAGCTGTGGTTAGTTCAGATGTTACATGATTCCTCCTCAAGGCCTGTGTCTCATAGGCATGCAGCACCTCAATTCTTTCCTCTGCTGGGTGCAGCTGACATGCTCCTTCTGTGATCCTCAAGCCAGCTGCATCTAGGATGTGAGGTTACAGGTGAGAGAGGCAGCACTTTGGCTGGAGCTTATAATGAAAAGTAAATCATTAGAAGTCACAGCATTAGCCTAGTGGCTCTCTCCCTGCCACACTGGCACCTGCCACCTCACAGTCAGGTGGTTTGAGGTCTCCATAGTGGGAGGCAATGTGAGGAGGTCTTGTGTTTCCTGTGGTATGGTGTACAAGACTTGCCAAAATTACATAGGCAGCTTGGTCAGCATTCTCTCTCACTCTCTGTCCTTGCTGGCTGCTCATGTGGTTAGTAATACAGATAGGAGTCTGGACAGAGTGTCAGTCTCACAGTGGCAAGGTGGGGATAAGGAACACCAGTGATGTTACCTCACTGCAGCAGTAATGCTGTGGCAATCACACCAAAGCAGTGTCTTGCTGGAGAGGGCAGCATCTTCCCTAGCCTTATGTTTGAGGTTGGTGGCTTTACCAAGGGGCACTGACTGTTTTGTTCACATTTCTCCTAAGGACAGAGTAAAACTAGTGGTTTGGAGCTGATTTAGTGTAATTGTTTTATGAGAAGAAAATCCCTCTGGTTGGGGAAGTCCATCAGCACACAGGTTGGTCAATGTTGATACACATGAGAAAATGGGAAGGATGAGGCAAGGAGAACTTTAGTTTCCTTGCTCAGCAGCAGCTGGAAGTTCCTTCCACTGTGAGGAGTGTGTTTACTTTCCCCACCTGTCTTCACAAGGCAAGTGCCTGGTTATATCTTGAGGCTTCAGGATTCACTCTAGTCATCCAGGGGCTTGTACTGTCTCTGTACTGCATTCTGGAGCTCACCATTGCCTGGCTATGGAAAGCAGGAGAGAGGACTTCACACAGGGTCAGGAGGCTATCGGAGTAATTGAACCAGCCAGTGCCAACCTGCTTATTTCACTGCATGATGGAAGTCTCAGCTGCTGTGTTAATAAGACCACACGAAGAGGAGGTCAAGTGAAAAAGGTAGGGTTGTAATTTATAATAGGATTCTTAAATATTTAACCAGAGTGCAAAAAGCTCAAGATAATTGCTCTTTCATGCTTTTTGTACTGAAAGGAGGGAAAATACATGCGTGGAATGAGTCATTTGTTATATCAGATTCTAGGTAAGTAAATGTCTGAAATCAAGTGCAGTGTTGCTGTTTTACCCTTTTAACCTGTACTGCTTTCAGCTTTATGACACTTGTCACAGGATGAAATTGAGTTTGCTGAGGCTGAGAAAATTTGAGTGGTTTCATGCTACACCTGAGAACTGAGAATAGAATACTGTGGGATTTGGAAATGAGGTATAAAAGAGATACCTCCCCTAAAATCCAGGGCCAGTCTTATGAGGCTTTCTAACCTTACCAGTTTTGCAACCATGAAGATATAAAATGTAGAACATGCTAAAGGAAACACATCAAGCCCTTAACCATGTTTTTAAATTCTTGCTGTTTTTCATCCTTTATCTTATTTTCACAGGACTGCTTGTATGAGTCCTACTGTGAGGCAGCACAAGCATAGTCTGTGTGTGCTGTCAGTGTTCTCAAATGCACTAGTGGAAAGATGAGTTTGCTGATGCTGTTCTGAAGTGCCTCACTGACTAGTACAGTACCAAAAGGCATGGAATTTTTGAGGTGCTTTGCTTAGGCCATGTGCTACTTGAAGGTCAAGGATGTGGCACAAACTTGTCAGAAGATTGCAGAGGGGTTGAAGTATGTCCTGTGTGGCCAAATTTAGAAATTTATGTATCATTTAGTACCTTGTTTTAGTGTAATCCCAGAATTAGGGTTTAGAAATACTGTAGCCTTTGATTCAGAAAGTGTTTTAAAGGTAAAATTAAATCTTTCTTACTAATTAGGGAATACCTCTTGGGGTAATAAAGAAATATGAGATCTGGGCAGGCTAGTTTTGTCTGATTTTATTTGTATCTCATAGAAATGCACTGTTGCAATGCCAAATTTTATGAATGTAGTATTCTGTAGTCATATCACTGCTGTCTAAACTGGACTTTTCTTAGATGCTATATTCTCTAAACTCATCATGTACAAGAAATGGTGAGAGGGGACTGACAGATCTACATTCTAATATCAGATTTCACACTGACCTTCTCAAAAACCCTGGGGATATTAGTTGATTCGTTTGATTCTCTGGGACAGGAGGTAACATTGCTTAGCCATCTTAGAGATCCATGGATCAAAATCATAGTATCTAACTAGGCTGTCATCATTACAGTTCTTTATGGTGTGGTTAAGTGTTGTAGGTGAATAACTGTAAAAGACATATTTAGCAAGTGTTTGTATTGTACTTTAGCAGTAAATCTCCTTTTCTTTCTCTTGTGATGTCTCTCATTCCTTCTTTCACTTTACAAAAAGAAATAGAATTGCATCAATGAGGATCTTGTTGCAAATGTTCTTATGTTAAAGCGTAAAACAAATTGAAGAATGCAACATGTGTGAAGTGATACTGCCTCAAATGCCACCTTACCATGATGATAAAGGTCTTACACTGTCTTCCATTTTCCCTCTTCATTTTACCTTTTCTGTGCTTGTAAGATTTAAAATCTCAGGATAATAAAAAGGGCTTCTAAAAGGTTGCTCTTGTTTAATACTGCTGTGTAAGATGTCTAGAACTGTTTGATTCTTTGTCACTTATTCCAGTAAAAAGGTACTGTGTTTATATTAATGGCATGGGGCTAATGGCATGATAAAGTGTGCTTGGATCCTCAAGCAGACAAGAAAGTTCTCACTGTAAATAGTTGCACAAAATATTAGGAATTTCTGTATTCCCTTCACATTACCTGTCATGAAGTTTTCTTATGTAATCTGGTTGCTGAAAGATATCTCATGCTTGTAGCTTTTACAACAACGAAATAAAAGATTAATACAGCAGTAAAATTTATAGACAGGTTTACAGAAATAAGGAAGAGTCATGGTTATGTGTGTATATCCCATGGCCAGATAAAATAGCTTCTCTCATTCAGTCTGCTGTCCAGCTAACGGGATTTCAGATGCTTAGGAGCTATGTAGTCAGAGATTCGGTTCTTGGGCAATTTTTACAACTCTACATTTCTAGTCACTGAAGGGAGATCCAGGGAGCTCAGAGAAGCAGGTAAGGAGTATAAAGATCAGATCTAATGCCTTGTGTCATTTCCAGAAAGGGAAGGCAACACTACGCCTTGAACAGTCAGTTCCTTCTGAAGCAAGGAGGACTGTCAGAAAAATGCTTAATTCTGAGGCTTTTTTTTGTTGGTCATCTGGGGTTTGGTTTTTGTAAAGTTGTCCTGCTGTCACCACTAATTTACTTTACAGAATCACAGAATCAGTTAGGTTGGAAGTGTCATCTAGTCCAACCTCCCTACTTGAGCAGAGGTGTCCTAGAGCACAAGGCTTAGGATTGCATCCAAACAGTTCTTGAATATCTCCAGTGAGGGAGAATCCACGACCTCTCTGGACAATCTGTTCCAGTTCTCAGTGACTCGCATAACGAAGTTCTTCCTTGTATTCAGGTGGAACTTCCTGTGCATCAATGCTTGTCCATTACCTCTTGTTTTGTGGATTTCCACCACTGAGAAAAGTATGGCTCCATCATCTTGGCCCTTCCCATTAATGTACTTGAATACATTAATGAGGTCCCTCTCAGTCATCTCTTCTTGAGGCTGAACAGGCCCAACTATCTTAGCCTTTCCTCCTAAGTGCTCCAGTCTCTTAATCATCTTCATTGCTCTCCACTGGACCCACTCTAGAAGCTCCATGTCCCACTTATACTGAGGAGTCCAGAGCAGAACACAGTACTCCAGGTGTGGCCCCATGAGGACTGAACAGAGAGGCAGGATCACCTCCCTTGACTTGCTGGCAATGCTCTTCTTAATGCATCCCAGGCTTCCATTGGCCTTCTTAGACACAAGAGCACACTATTGACTCATGTACAGCTTGTTATCCGCCAGGACCTTCAGGTCCTTCTCTGCAGAGCTACTATCCAGCAGGTCAGCGCCCGACCTGGACTGGTGCTTGGGGTTATTCCTCCCTAGGTGCAGGACCTGCATTTGCCCTTGTTGAATTTCAATTGGTTCTGCTCTGCCCATATCTCCAACCTGTCAAGGTCCCTCTGAAGGGACCCTAAACAGGTTAAAGTTTGTTCTCCTAAAGTCCATAGTTGTAGTTTTAGTTGTTGTCCTGCTACCTCTTTGTTTGATACTGAGCTCTACAGTCTTGCGATCACTACAGCCAAGGCTGCCCCCAACCTTCATGTCATCAACAAGTTAGTATAAGGTCAAGCAACAGATCATTTCTTGTGGAAACTTCCACTACCTGTGAAAGAAATTATCTTCAATGCTTTCCAGGAACCTCCTGGACTGTTTGTGCTTTGCTGTGTATCTTTTCCATCAGATGTCAGGGTAGTTGAACACCACCACCTGAACCAACTCTGTGACTTGGAGACTACTTCTAGGTTCCTGTAGAAGGCCTCATCCACTTCATCCCCTTGACCTGGTGGCCTGTGGTAGACACCCGCAACAATATCACTCTTGCTATTCCACCCTTTTATCCTAACCCATAAGCTGTCATTTCACCCATCACCCTCACCAAGGCAGAGCTCAATACATTCTAAATGCTGTACCACATAGAGGGCAACTCCACCATGGTGCCTTCCTGATCTGCCTCTTCTAAACAATGTGTAGCCCTTCATGACAACATTCCAGCCATGTAAGCTATCCCACCACATCTCTCTAATTGCAATGAGATCAAGGGTCTGTGGCTGCACACAGATTTCTGGTTCTTCTTGGGTTTTCCCCGTACTGTGTACATTGGTGTGCAGGCACCTAATGTGTTTGATGATGACAATGTCCCAGTGAGGGTGCAAATGGGTGCCCTATAATCCTGTCTAACAGTTGCATCTTCAGCTGCTTGATCGACATATTCCCTCTTAATCCTTTTGATATTAGGATAGTTCTCTGAAGTATCCCTGTTGGCTTTTATTATGATCTCTGCAAGACTGCAGGTATGCTGCAGTGTGGCTGGTGTGTCTCAGAATTGGCTGCTGAGGGCCCTCACATGTACCCTGTCCCTCTAATTTGTCCATACATTCCCACAATGTGCCAGGGACAAGCCTTGTATTATCCCCCTCCCCATCATATCTAGTTTAAAGCTGTACCAATGAGTCTTGTTAGTTCCTGGGCAAATACTCTCCTTCCCTGATGAGAAAGGTGAGTCCCATCTGGTGTCAGCATGTCTGGTGCTGCACAGTCCATATCATTGTCAAGGAATCCAAAACTCTGGTGGTGACACCAGCTGCGAAAATTAGATAGATTCAGCCCATCTGTTCCTTTCAATACTGTTCTCAATTGGAAGTATAGAGGGAAAAAATCACTTGTGCACCTGATTCCCTTACCAAACATCCCAAAGCCTTGAAATCTTTTCTGATCACCCTCAGACTACATGTTGCTGTATCTTCACCCCCTACATGGAAGATCAGATATATTAGCCTGCAATAATCCTTGCTGTCTGCCAAGAACCTAGTCAGTAAAGTGTTTTAACATAATGAAAGTACTTAAATGTATCATGGAAAGCAGTCACTTTCAGCTTTGCTATTCTAAAGGCAAAATTAGACTTTTAATGATTTTTTTTGTTAAAAGTACTTTAAATTCTACTGTCTAACAACAGATTCCTCACATGCAAACTCGAGTTTTCATTTAGTATAACACAGGAACTAGAGCTCTAGTGGTGCTTTAAGCAGAGAGAGTTGCACTCTGAAAACATTCTTCAAATTAATGCAAGCATTAAGTGCCTGTAGACACGGTGTTGGTTTTCCCAGTGAAAGTGTTGGCACAAAATATTTATGTAGCAGGCAGTGTCGTTTATTTTCATGTGCTTCCTTGCTGAAAGGGCTACTTTAGTTTGTTGATCAGTGAAGTTATTAGGACCAGATCCTGCCCAAACTATTTCTCCCTCTGTTGTGAACCATTCTCTGTTTTTTTCTTTGCATTTATACAGTCTGATTTCTGTCCAGGTTTTGCTTTAACTTGTGAAACACCCTTCCTCTTTATCCATCAAAATATGTAAGTTGTCAGTCTTGAGTACCTGTGCCACACTTCAAAGCTGTATTAAATAATTGTCTAATAATTCAAGTAAAGCATGGAAAGCATAATTTAAAACACTGTACTGTGTGAATTAGAAAGGCTGTATGATTTATATTCTGGAAATATTTATAAATGGTAGCAAAGGAAGCTGTTGTTTTCCATGTCTGCTTCTTCAGTAAAGATTTAGCTTTTTCTGTGTTCCTCTGCTTGTTGGGGTGTTATTTTTCACTGGATTCCTCACCAGGATATTGCCTCGCCACCTGGGTGGAACTAAGGTGGTGCAGGTTTGTGGTTACAAAAAGCCTGCACATAACCCTCTTAAAGTTTTAAAATACTTTTGCACAGTTTCTTTGGAATAATTGTTTTCATTGTGCTTTAGGTAGATTTAGTAGTAACTTGTCAAGCTGATGTTGGCTTAGGCATTTTAGGTGCTTATCTAATTCCTCTTTCTATGTTCCTCACTTTAATTAAAATGTTCTTAACTGCACTGAGTAGATCACAGATAGGTCACGCTAAGAAATGCTGACAGATTTTTAGAAGATGATGTGGAGTGAATGTATCTAGTTAGAAGATCTTCTGAAGGCCTCACATACTTTATGTTCTTTATCTGCTGGGCTGGCGCATGCTAAATTTTCATTAAAAAGTGATCAGAGATAGTTGTATTTAAACACATCCAGATTTTACTTAGAGGCAAGTAAAATGTATGTACATTACAGAGTTAGAGGGGCAATTATGCCAGGAACAGAAGATTATCTTCTGCTCAAAGTATTTTAGGTAGATGGCAGCTATTAACTTATTATTGTGGGAGGAAGGAATCAAATTCATAATCAGGGAGAATGATGTTTGCCATGTAATTAAGCTATCTAAACCAGTGCTGTACATTGTAATGTGCATTGGAAGAACTAGTAAAGCCATGCAGTCTTGCAAGAGTAAGTCATGTTGTGGGTCAGGTTTCATAGAAACTTTCATAGAAGGTTTCGTAGCAAAGAAAAGATGACGGTGAAGAATGAACAATTACTTGAATAATCTGATTTTTTTTAAAAAAGGCTGCTGAATAATGACATTCATGTAAACTGAATCACCATGCAGATTTGAAGATTTAAATAAGGTCTTTGCAGAGTTAAATAACAGATATTGTCAGGAAACTGGAAGTCAAATAATACAGGTAGAGGAAAAAATAAGTCTTCCCTTGTGGTTTTAAATTGCTTCAAAAAACAGAGAAGCATAGATAATGAGCAATATAGATGAAGGCTGCAGCAAGCACAAGGAATAAAGAAGAGTATATAGTAACAGTTTGTACCCATCTGGGAGAGGTTCAAAGATGAGGACCAGATTTAGCCCTAGATCCAAAATTAGAAGGCTGCTCTGCTGTGTCCAGTTCTGCAGAGAGATATGGAGCATGAGCATGTCCTGGAAAGGGAGCAGCAGTATTCTGGTCATCGTTATGTGCTGCACCTGGGAGTCAAGGACAGGGTAAAAAGAGAGTAAGATTTTAACAATTAAGTTGAATAGGGATGAAGATGAAAATGGAAGTCATTAGCAGAGATGAAAGCATTGGAGTACTGGTTTATTTCAGAAAAGTACCTTGTGATATGTCTACCCTGCAACAAATTCCTCAGAAAAATCTTATTTAAGGCAGTAGAAAAGAAGAGAGTAGAAGAGAAGACAAGGACTGTCTTGTGCTATCTTTCTAGACCTTCTTAAGTACGAAGGTACAATAGGCTGGATATCACAGTGGGTCATCTGTAGGGATCCTAGGTTAGAGGTTTGAATGATGTTCTGCCGCTGAGTGGAGTCAATACAACCTCAAAGGTGTGGCAACTCCTGCTGCGTGTGTAGCCAAACCCCTTCCTTGTCTTACCCGTTGACCTGCCATTACCTGTGGCCAAAGCAGCTGTCAGAGAAGCTGACCCCCTTTGGTTCAGAGCTTATCTGCCCAGTTGATCTTCAAGGAAGAAAATAACTCACATTCTGCCTGTGGCAGCTGCCATCTTCTGCTGGCGTTTGAGGGTAAATTAGGGACCTCAAAGATTAAGACTGTGTGGTGTGGCTGGAAGTGCCAGTGTCCATCTTCTGGTCTGATAAAAAGCCTCCCCTCCTGCAGTATGGTCATTTGTGTCACTCAGGCCAGCTGCATGAGGTATGCCTCCTGTCTTCAGACCCTGCCTGACAGAAGGAGAGGCTGAGAAACCTGTTTCTATGGGAAATTCACACATACCCACGGCCTTAAAACCCAGATGACTCCACTTACAGCCTCACTAAGCAAACACATTTCTTTGTAATGTACAAAACATTGGGTGGGCAAAGCCACAAAGTCAACGATACCAAAAACTCTGAAGGCCTTACCATAGATCTTAACATTAAGAGCAGAATAGTAAGTGCTTCATTTCACAGCTCAGGATGCTGGCTAAAAAACTTGTGGGAAAAATAAACAAAACTCAGAGTTGGGCAGATCCAGATAGTTGGTGCTATTCTGATTGAGAAGTGGGTTTTGTGGGCTGTATGCAGAGAGTTTGTGTCACACTAGCTCCAAATTCTAGGTTTATCAGAGCAACTCACTGCAACAAAACTGCCTGGCTGTAAGGCAGTGGATTTGAAAGAAGTGAGGTGACACAAATTAGAGCTGTTTGTCAATATACTTGGAATATTTGGGGTTTTTTAAAAAAATATTTGTTTTGTCTGTGCAACAGAATACATGGCCATTTTCCCTGTTAAAATGGATTGTTTTCAAATAATAGTCATGTAAATCAGCTTTATTTTTATTGGTTTTAAATAGGAATACAGTTGTGTTGCAGGTAGATACATCCAAGAGTAGATAAAGTTTATTTATTGAAGACTAGAGGAAGTTTACACTGTCAGCTGATCCCACGTTAGCAAGGCAAAAGTGCACTGTGCAAAGTAGCTAGTCTTAATTATGAAAGGATTAAGGGGTATTGCAAACTGAAGCAGGTGGTGCTTAAAAAATGGGAGGGGGAGGGAGGGGGGCGGATATGACACACAAGACATGTCTCTGCTGAGAAGTGTGTTGATTCACTGCCTCTTCTTGGTGGCCATGAGCTTTTACATAATTTAACATTAAAAATATTAAGAAAAACTCTAGAGACAGGAACTGTGCCCTTCATAAAACTTAGTGAGTGATTTCAGCTCTGGGGACCCCAGCTAAAGAGGGACACGGGGAGCCATGGAGATAATGATAGAGCTGGAGCAACTCTCCTGTGAATACAGGTTGAGAGAGCTGGGGTTGTTCAGCCTGGAGAAGAGAAGGCTCTGGGGAGACCTTATAGCACCTTCCAGTACCTAAATGTGCCTACAAGGGAGCTAAAGATGGGCTTTCTACAAGGGCACACAATGACAGGACAAAGGGTAAAGGCCTTAAACTGAGGGTAGGTTTAGGTTAGATATTAGGAAGAAATTCTTTACAGTGAAGGTGGTGAGACACTGGAACAGGGTGCCAAGAGAAGCTGTGGATGCCCCATTCCTGGAAGTGCTCAAGGGCAGGTTGAATGGGGCTTTGAACAATCTGGTCTAGTGGAAGATACCCATGCCCATGGCAGCAGGGCTTGGAACTAGATGATCCAACCCAAACCTTTCTATGATTTATTGTTGTTAATCTATAATTATGCTGCCTACAGGTCATGGATGTTTCTGCCAAACAGTATGCAAAAAGGCAGTCCTTTAAAACTTTGATCTTTACTCTCACAATGTGATATAGGGGAGATATAGATGAACAGATATAGGGGAAAGATAATTTGTCCCTTCTCTCTCAGCATTCATAAATACGTACTTTGGTATATGTAACAACGCTGAGATATTTAGTCTGTATTGAAACAATGGGAATAATGAATTTGAGCCTGAAGAGAATAAAAAAATCTGTGATGTATCCAGTTATAATTTTTACGTGTATTTTCCCTAATAAGTTTACAGGACCAAAAGTGACATATCTGTCTTACGTGATGGGAGTGTGGGGAAAGCAAGCAACCTGCTGCCTGCAGCAAGATTTTGCTAATTTTTAAATTAGACTTTTAGAGCTCTTGTTTGTTTAGTGATTTATGACCTAAAGGATACAAATTATAGCTACCTGAAGAATTTATTTTTCATTAAAAACTATAATTTTATCACTTCTTGCAGTAGAGATATATTGTTGGAAGTTAATTGAGGTGGCTTCTGAGTTTAATTATACTGCAGTTAGATTGCTATCTAATGATATTCTTTTGCACCTGGCTTTGGAAAGGTACAATAAACTGATCCATTCTTAGGAGAGGAAGGTTATTAAATCCTGCCATTAAGTTGCAGTGATTTTAATTCAGTAAAGCAGATGTGTGAGTTTGATTATACAATTGATGGGATTGCAGTCACTTTTACCAGATGAGGATGGGACTCCAGGTGCCTGTCTATTCTGAGATTAGAAAAATGTACTTTCATGTATTTGAAGTATGAAAGGGTGGGTTTAAGTAGTGTGACTGACAACTTCTACCTCTGACTGCCAGCATTTCCATGTCACAGCTCTTATCTTCCCCTACATTGCTTTTTTTCTAGTCTGATTATATATGCTTTATTACTTCATTTGTTTTATGCAGTCTGTTAGAGTTTCTAGAGTACTTTATTTGTAGAGAACAAGTCCCTTTTGTGACTCAGTGTCATCCACTTTCTCATTCCCTATTATTCCATTGTGACTTCATCCTTTTTCTATTTCTTTTTTTCCTCTGTTCTGCCTAAAGAAAGAGATGATAACCCTTCCACTTGTGGTGCCTTTTTCTCACCCTTGACCTCACAGAAAGTTGTGCAGAATGATCAGTAGAAAGCACAGAAAGTGGTACAATGCTGTCACTACTTTCAGTATTGACATAATAGAAAGAAGCTTCTGCTGTCTTTAAACTGTTATATTTCACAATTGTTTTGTTTATCCATAGCTACAGCTTGGAAATGTCACCCTTGTCTTGCCCAGGCAGGCAGGATTATTATTTTGCACAAGGAGAGCTTGCTATCGGATAAAATGTGTAAGACTATCCCTTGCATTTCTGGACATTTCAGATGATTATTTTGTTTGGAAGATCAGTTCTCAGGTTGAAGTCTTAGCTTGAAGTAAGTGATATGTTGGGGATTTTACTGTTATTGCTATTCTCACTTTTATCCATTGCACTTCTGTCTTTAGGATGATTATCAAACTCCTTACCAATGTGTATGGATTCTCAATGCAGCAGTCAAGATGTGGACTCTGTTTTCTGCCAGTTATTTGTGTGTAGATTATCACCCTTCACTGGCATAGATTGGCAGCTGTGTCAGTGGTTTCTGGGGGAAAAATAACATAGAAACATCCTCAATGTATGATTAATTTCTCTTTATTTTACTAAACCAGAGAAAAATATCAGCACAGTACAACTGGCTGTTTATCTAGGAGCCTCAAATAAAAGCATTCCTTTGTTTGGAGACCTTCATATTTATCTCATAGCTGTGGATAGATTTATTAATACCTGGTTTAGCAGGAGTTAAGAGATGGAAGGGAAAGCCTTAATAAAGTCTGTGATAAGGTCTTCCAGGATGACTGAGGACACTTTTTCTGAGATTTTAATCTACATCTTCAACACCCAAAAGCCGTACTTCCTCCCTTTCCTTGACACCACCCCCAACACAAAGCCCAGTGGAGAGAGAAAATGAAGACACTTGTCCATCCATCTCTCTCTTCCAAGGAGCATACTCAGAGAAAAGAAAAGATTGAGCTCTCATGGTTGCAGAAAGTAGAATCTAAAGTTTTGTTTTGTTTAATGTTTGTATTTTTTACCTACATTACCCATGCGTCTTGAATTCTTCCCTCTCTGAAGCAAGGTGAATCCAGCCTCTGAGTTTATTTTCCAATCACAGCTTCAAAGTCAACCTTCCTTCTATTCAGAGTTCGAAGCCCTTTAGAAGAAAGGCAGGCTATGTGGCAATTGCTAGGCTCAAGCAGTTCAGATTTGTCCACAGTTAGACCCAGACCCAGAAGGGAAGATCTTCCTTCAGTAGTTTGTTTTCTAGGTGACTTAAATGAAAACATATTTTCCTATTTAGATATTCCAATAATAACTTTGTAGTGGGAAAAAAATGGTACCAGAAATCATGGCAACTTCTGATAGTTTCTGTGATCTATTTTGTTATTTAGTACATGATTCTATTCCCCCTTTTCCCCCCATTAATCTTTATATCTGGCATTAAGACTACATTATAAAGAAGATCAAAGACACTAATGCACTGTCTGGACAGTTCCTTTGTTCTACTTACCATTTCATCCCTTTGAAGACTTAATTGCAATTTAAATTTGTAAACAAGTGCTTTCCAGTTTTAAATAAGAAACTCTAATGACAAGGCAAAAGAAGCTGTACCAAATAATTTTGCTTACTAGAAGGGTTATGTAATGAGATGTTTTCTCTCTATTTGATATGAATGCTAGATAACAAGGAAGGTATGCTATTTTTAATTGTCTGGAAACAAAAAAATAGAGCAGTAAAAGGGCTTCAATTCTTAAATGTTTTGTTAAAATAAAGGATCATCTATATAATTCCCTGAAATGAATGTCAGAAAATGTACACGAACAGAAATTAATGTACTTTAGTTTTGCTGTCATTATGGTTAATTCAACAGACATTACTGCCTATAGAATGAGAGGTTTTTTGTAGAATTTTCAGTGCTTGTTTCTTTTAACACTGTCAACATACAAGAATTAATCTGATATATAATACTCTGGAACACAGGCCTGAGATGAATACAGATAAAATTCATAGAAAGCACTAATTAAAACACCTTATTCAGTTAATCTTTAGATAACTGAGTACGTCTAAAATATCTGTTTTGGATTTTATCGTTGTATTATTTGATTATTTTAAATTTTGTGAAATAGTTGCAGATTCTCTAGTTAAGTGGCTTATTTATTTTGTCATCCCTACAATTTGACTAGCAAACATACGCACAGGAATAGATCAAGGCTGAAACAGTTTCTTGCATTAAATCAGATTTAACAGCAGACTGTAGAACTTGGGTCATACCATGAACTTTGGAAGAAGACTCAAGACTGCCAATGAAGTGTTTCAACATTCTGTAACTCCTTGTGCAGTTGTTGTAGTATCCTGTTGTATGAGTCCTTCGGAAGAACACATTAAATGTGTTCCCTCAGCTATCCACCTCCTACTTTTTTCGGTATGAGTATCCTAATACAGAGTTGTCTGCTCAGTTGTTTCAACTTGGATCCTTCTGTGTGACTTGCAGTTCCTAATTACTGATAATCCCATACTTGTGCTGCTTCATGCATATTTTATCTAATTATATGTGACAGTAAGTACTAAAATTTTCTTTAATGTAAAAGCCAAGAAGCTCTTTGCACTGATTTAAACCTGCTGTATGCTTTCCCATACTTTATGGGGAGGGGAGGGGGGGTTGGTTATTTTGAAGTAACATATGTCCAGAGAATCACTAGTTTGCCTGTTTGTGAAGGATAAATGAGCTACACATGAGTATATTCTTAGTGTAATCTGTTGTAGGAATCTGAGGTTGTATGAGACCATAGGAACCTGCAGATTTTTTCCCCAGGAATCCTGCACTACAAGAAGAGGGGCTGTCTGGAAGAGATAATGAGGGAGTTGGGCTGGGTCTTGCATCTGTTGCTGGGCAGAATCCTGTGACAGCATATCCCAGAGCTAAGTGCTGACTGAGCTTCTGTATTGAGCTTAGTTGCAATGGAAGGAGTGAAGGGGATAAGTAATGAGGACTCCTCAGCTGACCATGGAGAATAAGAGAGGGGAAGTTCATAGAATAGGTTCTAATACAGTTTCTTCTCCATGGAAAAGTGTGATTTTTTTTTTCGGTGCAATAGAATTGCCGGGCACAGCAACTGAAGTTTAACTCGGAAGAAACCGAGTTGACTTCATCTGGATAAGACATGTTAGGAAAAGAAAATAGATGCTAGCAGGTAGGTGGTGTGTGGGCTCTGTCCTCATGCCCTACCTGTTCGTGGTCTGTTTGAATGAAACTTGGATAACCTGTACTGGAGGTCAATGCCTGAAATACTTACTGTTAGTAAAGGGCATAAGAGATACAGGACATCACCAATGCAATGAGTCCTTGTAAATGGTTGGTAATCTATTGGATGAAGTTCCTCATTCATTCTGGGAAGGTTGCAACACCTATACTACAAGGTGAAGCAGAAGCTGTTCACCCAACCAGGGACTAAATTGCTGTTCTAAATGGGTGGAAATTTACTTCCCAGTTCCACACCTGGATGTTGGTATGATTCTGAAATCATAGCAACCCTGCATCTGAACAATTTAATAACCATCACAATTCCAGTTTTTCCAATTTTGGCCACGGCTAGAAACAAGGCATGATCTTGAGTGTTACTGGGAAGAGTGGGTGAAGAGGAGCAGGAAATGCAACCTGAATGCAAATCCTTCATGAAGAAGCACATACATACCAGTCAGGAGGAGCAGCATTGGGAACCCTACACTGACGTTTCCTTTATTTTTTTGCCATTTCTGTCTTTTCTGCTACCAAAGACTTTATGTTAATCTTGAAAACATCTCAGCTACTTGTACAACTCCCTTCCCAGGAGTGACCAAACCTTCATGGCTCATAACTAATACCTATACATCTTTAGGCAAAAATGCTGTCTCTCCCAGACCAACTACCTGTGTGTTGTCACATTATGTAGCTGGGCAGGATAGGAAAATGCCTCAGTCTCCTTCTTCAGAGAAGAGGTGGATGCTGACCTCTGTCATGCTCCATTTCAAATATAATATGTCCTAATTGTAACTGCTCTGCTTATTGTTGCTGCTTTAGCAATGCCTTTGACTATGCAGAACTTTCACTCAGCAGGATTAAAGCATCATTATGTATTGGTCTGGGGAGTATCAGATACCTTGCAGTTCTAAAAATACTGTGCAGTGAAGTCAATTAAATTTAGTATGAGGGGTGGGATTCGTAGCAGAGTAGGTTCTTTTAGTGCCTTTACTTTTTTAAGCTTGCAGGTAAAACTGTTTTATCTCCCTGCACATAAAGTAGTTGATAATTTGTCAATAATGATTCTGACCAGGCATGTATTTGTTGCTTCATGTGGAAAACTTATTTAGCCATTGGGAAATGTTTCACTTTGAAATTGTATTCTCCATATATTTTACCAGAAGGACCCTTAACTGAGAGTTAGTAATAAATATTTTCCCAGATCCTGTAAGTTAGGAGAAAGAATGATTTAAATTAATTTTACAGCTTCCCCATACTTTCGGTAAGCTATTAGGAACACAGAGCCTTGAAATGTTACCTGACCAGATTTGCAACTTCCCAACAAGCTTATTTTAATAAGCAGCTAATGATCATATGAATGCTGTGATTTCAGATAGCCTAAATTTCAAGGAAAACATGGAGCTCAGTGAATGGAAATTGAGGTGCACTGTAAAATCTATCATATTCCAATGCTGCAAGAAAGATTTGGACATCTGATCAAAATGCCATTTTGTATTTTAGTTCCTTTGAGAAGTTACAGATTATTTATGTAGCTATAGATACATTATGACTATGAGTAGACAGATATATGATTATCCATAGAGTTATATACTATGTAGATATATTTCATTCCAGGTGAATTAAAAACCAGTTAAGTTCCTTCTACCCCCAAAGGAAGAAGTGTGAAAGTAAAAAGAAGAGCTGTGTTATGTGCTCAGCTTTAAAAACTGTATGTATAAAGTGAATGTCTGTACATGCACACAGAGGAATGTGTTGCTAAAGTGCAGATTTCTTTTTTCTGGATGAAGTACATAGTTGTTGGAACACAACATATACATAGTGTTATCTTTAAGTTATGGCTTTTAGATGCCTAAATCTGTGCCTCTTCTATGTAGTGTAGAAAAATACTTAGATTCTAGGACTCAGCTCTTACCATTTAGCTGAATCAACTCATCCTTTCGTGTGTTTTCCTGAATTGTTGGATTAAGTATGTTTAATAAAAGGTCTAGCTAGATTAAACACAATAGGATCCTACCTCATGACTTGATTCTTAAAGAATTGCTCATGTGGCTGCTAAATTCTCTAGGATAGAAATCACAGGGACAGGTTTTATGTTTACATTCTCAATAGACTGAGAGAGTTGAGATCTCCTCTGCCTCAGGAAGGCTGTTGTCTTCCTGATGTTTTTCCTTCCTCTCTTTCATAAGCTAAAGACTAAGGCAAGTTAGAGAAGTGGTCTGTAAGGGTAGCACAAGGCAACACTGAAGAGACCTTTCCAGAAGTGACTTTCAGTTGCTCAAGTGGGGAAAAGAGTCTTGAGAAGTTCAGATGGCCTAGCACTAGAACAGAAGCACCCTACCTGTGCTGCTAATCTTGGTTCAGGACATAAGTGGTCAGTAACAAATGGTGCAAGGGTATCAGTGAAGCTGTCTTCAACAGAGTAGAAGGGCAGCAGAAGGTGAAGTCCAGGATGGAGAGCTACTAGGTGTGGCTGGGGAAAAAAATAAAGATCGTGAAGGAAAGCCAGAGACTGAGAATAGCAAGGAAGAAGTGAGAGAAGAGGTTGCTTGTGATAGGTCTCATGTGAGGAAATTTCAGAACTGAGACTGGCTTAAAGAAGACTGTGACCTACAGTATGGTGGAGAGATGTTCAGACTGGAACTGTGAGGTGACGGAAGAGAAATCTTTGCAGAGGGACAGTGATCATGAGAGAAGACTCTGGTAGTGGCTTGAGCAAGAAAGTAGAGACAGGAGGATCAGACTAGATGTCAGAGGGCTTAAAATAAGAAGCAAAAGACAAGAATTGGGACTGGCACTGGATGAAGTTGTGGAGGATCATACAGAAGATTGGCATGTGCGTGCTTCTTTGGAATGGATTGTAATTTCAGTTCAGTCTTGAAGTTTAAACTTGACTATTGGATCTACTTAAGTATTATTCAATTGGTTTTGGTGATTTGGCCCATGTTGGCTTCCATCTCTATCTAGCCAGCAATTCTGGCCTCTTTACCTAGCCATTCTCAAACTGATGATGTCCCTTGAGCACAGATCTGCCTTCATTTTAGCTCAAAGACCAATTACTTGAAGATCACTTCATCTCATATCTACTCCAAGGCTTCTCTTAAGGGTTTTCAGCCTTAAATCTGTTGCCTCTGAAATTCATCCCAGCATTTCCAAAGGCTGCCCTGTACTGCTGCTCCTCCATCCACAAAAAAAGAGACTGCCTTCAGGACTGTGGGGACTAAGTTTAGCTTGATTCCCATAGCAACACTATTAATTCGCAAACAAATACCAAACAACATTTCTGTTTAGATATGGAGGGGTGTTAATAAAGGTGATTTTGGAATATTCCTACTGGATAAACGTGCTTTTCTTTTGTTGTGACTTCAGCAATCTAGGTTTTTCCTGGCAAGCTGCTATTTGGGTAATAGCTAAGATATCAACTACTTCTATATGCTTTTCAGATTTTTTAAAAGGTTTTGTGCTCAAGGGTGGTGTTCTATTCCTGCATATGGTGCCAGGCAGGGGTTCAGCACCTGTGTTGCTGCTCTTCCCACTCAGGGAAGGTTGTAATTAACAAGGCTGAGCTCACCCCATTGTGCTCTGCAGTGAAGTTGATGGTATGAATCGAATCAGTTCTGTTCTGTTAAACAGGAGAAAATCCAGGTACACTGGGGGACTCTAGGTGGAGGAAATAACAGAAAACTGGAGGTAGTTTAGTTTTCTGCATGAAAATGTAAAGTACTCAATTTCAACAGATTAGCTGCTTGTAACCTCTGTTCCCTACTGCCAAAACTTAACTAAATTATGTTCTAATCTCTGTGTAATAGAGTATATAGGCCTCTGTGGACCCAGTAAAGAAATTGTTCTCTTCTGTATTAAGCAGTTTACAGGTGTGAGGAGTCAGTGGAGATGGCTGATTACCCTGCTAAAGAACTGAAATAAATGGAGAAGTACCGTCCCAGGTGTAGCCTGGAGGAGATTTTTCTTCCACAACAAAAACAGATCTAGAACTTTAAAATGAGTTCCAAGAGAACGAGAATGTTATCACATGGTTTGCATTGTTTTGTTTACAGGCCATAAAGAATGAGAGACTCTTAGTGGCTGGAACCCCAGCAATCTTCTCTTTACTGAATAACTGGAAGATAGGATATACTTGGTTTCATCTGTATATGTTATACCAGGCAGGTCCAGGTTTTGCAAACACTTATGTGTGCACTCTTGGTTATTGTGCATACTGGTCCTGGTCTTGGACATGCAGGAGAAGAAAGCAACTGGACACCCAGTGTATTTGTTCACCCTGCACAGGTTGAGATGGAGCAGTCAAGGTATGCTTCTTGCTAACATTTAGCAAATTCAAACACTATGGCATTTACTTCTGCCAGCTGGGTACATCTGTCAGGTTACAAATTGCTGCAATCAGAGGTACTTTTAAAGCAAACTTGGCTCAATAGTATACGACCTTTATTGTTCAGTGTGCTGTTACTATTATTCGCATCAGTGATCCACATTAACCAGCTTTCTTATTTTGAAGAAAAAGCTTTCTTTTTTCTCTTCCATATTATTAGCAGTAAGGAAATGCCTTATCAGGGATTAGTGGGATCCAAGGTGATTGCCTTCTGGGAATGAGAGGTGCTTACACATATTAAATTGCTTCTGGGCAGACATTACCATCTGATATTTCCAATAGCTTTTCAGAAGCAAAAAAAAGCAGAATCCAAATGACCTTTACCAGGATAAGGTTGTTTTCTTCTTTGTCCTTTTCCTAGTGGATGAATATTATATCATTCTTAGATTTTAGAGGAGGCCAATACCATATCTGAAATAATTAATAATGGTTGTCTTGACCTTTCAACTCTTTCAGGCCTGTTGGAAACCCAGTCGTTGCATGAAGCAGATGAAGATGTGGTCACTGATGTTGATTTCACCAATATGATTTCTGAAGAAGAAAAAGAAGAGTTAAAGATTGAGCTAGCCAAGGTAATGAATTTGAATTTCTGTGACTGTTACCATTTCTACTTCCTTAAACTGGAAGATATTAATTCTAGGATGGACTACACATCATAAAGGTATTCTATTCCTTTTTATTAAAATTATTCTAGGCTGCAGTAATATTGTCGTGGTTTAACCCCAGCCAGCGGCCAAGAACCACACAGCCTCTCACTCACTCCCCCACCCATGGGATGGGGGAGCGAATCAGAAGGGTAAAAGCTACAAAAACTCATGGGTTGAGATAAAGACAGTTTAATAGAGGAAGCAAAAGCTGCACACACAAGCAAAACAAAACAAGGAATTAATTCACTGCTTCCCCCAGACAGGGGGTGTTCAGCCATCTCCAGGAGAGCAGGGCACATCACGCGTAACGGTTCCTTGGGAAGATAAATGCCATCACTCCAGATGTCCCTCCTTCCTCCTCCTTCCTCCCACCTTATATACTGAGCATGATGTCATATGGTATGGAATATCCCTTTGGTCAGTTTGGGTCACCTGTTCCAGCTGTGTCTCCTCCCAGTCTCCCATGCATCCCCCACTTCCTTGCCAGTGTGGCAGTATGGAAAGCAGCAAAGGCCTTGACTCTGTGTAAGCTCTGCCCAGCAATAACAAAAACATCTCTGCATTATCAACTCTGTGTTCTGCACAAAACCCAAACATAGCCCCATACTAGCCTCTGTGAAGAAAGTTAACTCTACTTCAGCTCAAACTATCACAAATATGAAGCAATTCATTTCCTTATGTATTTTCTGAAGATTAAATATCTTCTATTAGGTGATTGTACAGAGAAAGTTAAACACACCTTATCATTTTAGACAAGATGTATCTTTATTTATAAACCTTCCTTGATAAAGAGTGAAAGTTGTTCATATTAGATCTGTGGTGGTGTTGTTACAGTGGTTATGTCACCTGATGAAAAAAGATTCTTCGTGTGGTGCTCAGAGGAAAAGCTAATGATGGTTTCAGAAGGGCATCAAATAACAGAAATCACAGCTGTATGAAGGGGAACAGTTGTTTTTGCCTTAATAGGAATATTCAAATTAATATTAAGTTGTGATACTAAATAAGAAGCTGCATTCTTAATGACTCTCAAGTCCTTTACCTACAGTGCTGATTTAGGATTTTCTAGTGAAATAAAAGACTGTTTTTTCAGTTTAATCTTTTATCAAGCCTTGTATTTCAGAGTTACTAGTTAATCTTTATTCTTTGCTGATCCTATCACATCTGAAAATAATAAGAAGGAAGCTGAAACTTTACATGTTCAGTTCATCACATAGCAGTGAATCAGGGGTTGGGATGCTCATTAATCCTGGTTTTCATCAGGACCAGAGGCAATGGGCACACACTGAAACATGGGAAGTTCCCTCTGAACATCAGAAAACATATTTTTAATGTGAGTGTGACTGAGCACTGGTATAGATTGCCCCAAGATGTTGTGGAGTCTCCATCCTTGAAGATATTAAAAAGCTATCTGAGTACAGTTCTGGGCAACATGCTCAGGTAAACCTGCTTAGGCAGGGTCTGAACCAGATGTTCTCCAGAGGTCCCTTCCAACCTCAGCCATTCTGTGATTATATTCTCTTTTCTGGTGAAAGGGACTTAATATGCAGATAGAAACGAGGAATGAAAAAAAGCCAGGACTTCCTGCAGCCATCTGAGAATGCCTCACAACAGAATTAATCTCAAGAGTTTCTGAGCATCCATCCTGCTTACTCATTCCTGTGGGAGCAGAGAGTTCTTGGTGGCTCATGCTAGAAATGTTTTAATTCATGTACTAACACACAAGTGAGAGATTGCCTTTTAAATATTATGATCTTGACTGACCTAGGAATTATTTTCTGAATTGCTCACAGCAGTTTACTGGCATACAGCTTATGCTTAAAACCAAAATAAAACTGATAATTATGCTAAAAAAGGTTTGGAAAACTTGAATTTAGAGTGAATAAAGTCTAAACTTAAATGAGGCTTATGGTTCTTAGAAAAGACTGTTAAAAAATGTGTAGGACCTTGCCTCCTTCAGAAAGAAACCTCTGTGGGAATTGGCTAAAGTTTCCTTTTGAAAAGCAGTTAGTCTTTACTTTCAAGCTCCTTCTGCTCCACTGGTGATAGTTTTATTTTCTTTCATGTCCTTATGTGTTATGTAATACTTGTTTGATTCTGCAGGAGCAAGCATCTTTTTTTACTGTTCTAAAAGGTAAAAATCATTCTTAATTCTGCTATCAATAGCTGATATAATGGGGAGCTGTTGAGAGCACCTGTTGTGCATGCATTTAAACAGAAAAAATAGTTTCCATCTCTGTGTTGTGTATCTGCTGTACATATTCTTTGTCTTCATACTCTTTCTCCTTCCCTCTCCAACATTAGGAGGGGAACAAGCACTACTGGTTTTCTGACAGGTTTTTTGTATCCTCTATTCCCATTCCCCTTCTAGCAGTCTCTTTGTACTGGAAGCTTCTCAGAGCATGGACCAAGTCTGTTCTTGTATGTGTAGTCTGGCTAACACAGCAGGGCTCTGACTCTAATCAAGCCTTGGAATTTCTACAATGCAGCTAAAATGAGTAACTCTTACAGAAACTTCTAACAGTCATTTGAATTTACAGAGGTCAGCCTGACTCTGGAATAATAGCAGAAAATTGTAGCCCGAAAATTTTACATAAGGTCAGAAGCTTGTTAACAGAACAGATTTATATTCTTTTTCTCTTCCTTCCTCGCTGTGAGGAGCATGGTACAATGACTCTTGAGTCATGATGGGGGCTGAGATTTTGAGCTATCTTGCTCACCGCTGTCAGTTGTCCTTCCATTACCCTTGTCAAAGTAGTCATTTACTCCTTGCAGTCTTCCCCCTCCCCATACCTTCACAAAAGCAGCTATCTGGTTTGATCTATCTGATGCACAGGTTCTAAGTTCAACTGTCTGTGTTACCGTATGTTTCCAGTTTGAGGAAAGATGTTAATGCCTTTTTTTCTGCAAATTTATGGCCAAATTTACTTATGAATGTCCCTGATGTGTCTGGGTGCTGTTCACTCAAGGGAAAACTTATAAATCAACAGGTGCTAAGCCTGGAGGTGTAAAATGTGAGCTATATGATTTTTGCATGTTATTTTTGTGCTATGTTATTCTGCTCACACTTACAACTGCTTTCTTTAAAAGGCTACCAGAGTAATGTGCTCAAATTTTCTTACAAATATTTGATTCATTTTAGTATACATATACTAAATTATATATAATAACATTATAAGTTATAATAGTAGTTTTGAAAAGGTGTAACAATTCAACAACAATCACTAGTTTACTAAATACAATAGCTGATCAAAATTTAAGGGTCCCATGGGTTGACCTCATTGAAAGACAGTTTGTCACTATGTTTGCTGTAACTTTCTTTGTGTCTTCTGACAAAAAGGATTATGTGAAATAATGTTATAGAGAACATGCATCTTGTGGTGGATTTTTGAAAGCCAATGAAATGAAAGAAAATATTATTTTCTTCCTAACAAAGTGAACTTCTGTTATCAAGTACCTTCTCGTAGTTGCTTTTCCTACTACTGATACAGATGGTCCTTATTACATTTTTTTCTGTTACATGCTTTCCAGCTTTTCCTACAGGATGAAGCAGTGCAGACAGTTGATGTTCAGTTCTAGCACGGGTGGGCAGATACATGGTACAGCCTGCCACAGGGGTACCTGCCATGGTGCAGGGTGTGAGCCTGCCCTGAGAACCCAGAGTGTTTAAAAGCCATGTGGCTCTGCAATGTGAGAGGTTTTGTGGCAGTGACCTTTGGCACCTCCTACTCCCTTACTACTTTCACCTGTGTTGCCTCCTGGCTGATTCTGGCAGCATGACCAAGAAGTGCTGAGCTGTGAGCTAGTGAGAGATGCAGGGGAATTGTGGTGGTGTAACTGAAGACAGGGGTACCAGCTTGAAGGAGCCATGGGAGTACCTTGAGACAGCACTGCTCCAGCACCTCCCTGCTGGGGATTGCAGCCTTGGTTTCTCTGCTGGCTTTGCTGTAGTTGCCAGCTCCTCCTCAAGTTTTTGTCAGCATATTATCATGCTGCTGGTATTGGCTGCATAACTCCCTTTTTATTTCTTTAACCTGACAAAGCCAGTCCCTCAGGTAGCTCTCCCTCCTAAACAGTCATGTCTGCCTTCCTTTCAAGTACTGAGGTATATTTGTGGTACATGACATGGATGGATGTACTGCATCTGCTGCTTTATTTGATCACTGCCTTCCTCTCTTCTCCATCTTCACTTGTTCCTGCCCTCTGTGCTGCACCCAGAGAGGTACTTGAGCAGCTCTGTGCACTGGATCTGGCTTAAAGTTAGCACTTGTTTTTTCTGTGGTGGCTTTTACCTCTTTCAGAGCCTCTGCCTCTGGTGTGGAGGGCTGTGAAGACGGTCAGATCAGGCCATCACACACTAGGGTCCTGTAGTGGTGGGGGAAAAGGAAATAATCTACCCCATGTTTAACTGTGTTGGCTTCTGTTTTCTCTTGAGTCATGATAATATTTTAATCTCTTACTGCCTTGATGCCTAAGACAAGCATAAGAAGTACTCAATTTATTATTCAGTTTGCCTTTTAAGCCATTCATCAGTATTATTGCAACCAATAGCTGATTCTTTTCACCTCCACATTTTACGTAGTATCAGGTGTATCACCAAATATAGATAATACTAACTGACATAATTTTTAATAATAATAGTTTATCCAAATGCTCCATTTTACTGAATAAGTACTTTCTGGTTTTTCTTATGAGCTGTTTTGTGGGCATCTACTGGGAAAACTGGGAAGGGTTCTATGTTGAGTAATAACTGGGATGAGATGTTTTTCAGGCATGCCAATATCTTAAAAAGATGTTCAGCCCTGTAAAACATACAATTTGCCCTAAAATAATGAAAAAGAGCAAAACAAGGGGAAATATTGCTTTGTATTTGTGTGCTAGTCCTCACTGTCTTTCTGACATATTATTAATTGGTCCCAGATTTCAGAGAGATCTGTCTGTAATTATGGTTTTTTTCCTTGGAGTTCTCACCTTTGTGATTTACATGTTATTCCTGTCAACCAACCATGGGAATCATAATGCCTTGGGTGGTCATCTCTTCTCCTTGCTTTTACATGTCCCACACAATAACAGAGGGAAGAAAAACAGCTGTTAACTCTGATTCCTGTTCCCATAAAAAGGGAGAGGGGAGCTTTGTCCCTATGTAATTCATCTACATTCTTCTGACTCTGTTGCACTTAAGAAAGAAGAGAAGCATGAGGACTAGAAGCTTGTATTTCTGCTGACTTAAGTTTCATAAAGGAGCCTGCATTTATATGAGTGGACTTTTAAAAAATGCCCAAGCAGGTGATGTCTGACTTCCATGAGAGTTAGGCACATAACCTGCTTAAATGCTTTTCAAGATCCTACTATAAGTCCCTAATCCTTTCTACCTACTTCAGTCTTCTGTCACTGATATCTGAGTACTTGAGGGTGGATTTGTGTCTGTCATTATTTCAAAATGATGGAACTTGAGGAGGATTTTATCAATTCAAAACTGATTGGTAAAGAAAAATAATTGATTATTTTTAATACAGCAAAGATGTTGTTCATACTTATGCCATTGAGCACATGGCTAATGCTTGCTTAGGGCTTTACAGCTTTAGAAGTCTATTCAATGGAACAGATGGAAAGTAATTTTAATAGAAGCCCTCAAAGGTTTACATATCCAGGTACCTAATGATCAGCCTAGTGCTAGCCCATATGGAAAGCATTAATGTTTAAGTACACGTAAGCATGCTGGTATTAATGTAAGTTAAGTTCTTTAGCACAGTTACTTGTGCAGACGTGCACTAAGGGGTTTGCTGTGGGTGGCAGACAACTAAAGGGTGCTCTGAACTGCTGCTGAGGAATGCTGACATTTGTGATTTCTTTCTATAAGCATTTAACCAGTTATCCTCTCACAAGAGAGACTCTTGACAACTACCTCTTAACAGCATTTCATGTGCAGGTTATGAATATAATGGAGTATAAAGGACATGGGGAGGAATAAAGCAATTTAGATTGTTGTGTATTTTACAGGTGAAGTATTGGCATCACAGGCATTGGTGAATACTGATATCTGCATCACTCAGGTCATGATTTTTGCTTTCTGTTCATAGTCTTGCTGTTTAATTCCTGAGCTGCTGGTATAATTCAGGTAGTGTCAAAAGAGAAACTGATAGTTGGGGGATTCAAGGATGAGACTTTTCCAAGAACAATGAGCTTGCAATCAGTTTTACAGGGAAGGAGAATTCATGCATGAGTGTGTTAAATAGAAATAATGTTGGTATTGACATCCTAAATATAGCCCTGGAGGTCAGCACTGTTTCAGCTGGTGCTTGCATCATTCCTTGCAGCCTATGGAGTTAAATCACAGGGAGACTGTGGTTTCAGAGAACTTAGCATATGGTAATCAGATACACTGCCATATGTTATCCTATTAACATATGGAGGAAGGAACACAGTTGGTAAGGGAATTTCTGAACCTGAAGTGAAAGGCAGCTGCTCTGGTGTCTCTTGTCCTTGTTAGCTTCAGTACCTCTGAATGCTGTTTGTATAGATTGTCACGAGAGGCTTCCGAATGAAGAACGCAAACGTGCTCGCTTCAGGAGTGCTGCCCAAGGAGCTGGGTCTTGAGCCAGTGGCAGGATGATTCTGTGGTCTTAGTTCTGTGTTCTGGTCCTTGCCTTGCTAAAGCACTGGCTTTGTTTAAATGTTTCAAAAAATGTCCACTGCAGGGAGAATTATATCCCTCTATTTGGGCTGAATGGCATCTTTACAACTTGAAATTACACTTTGGTTCATGACTAGGAGTGCTAAAAAAGCCAATCTGCACTGTCTTCTGAGTGCTTCTGTGCTTTGGGTAGGAGCTGTTCAGTCATGCTAACAGTCCATATGTAGGACCTAAAATGCATAAATAAAGCTCACATGACAAGGTTCTAACATTTTATGATACTCTCAAGTCATATGTTATCATGCAATTTGTCTTTTTATTTTTTTCACATGTTCCTAAGAGTTTGCATCTGTTTCTTTCAGGACTGGAAGACTAAAAGCCTGCAAATATGAAATTAAATGCCTGCCCACTCAAAGACAGATATTTGCCTGAATTATCCAGTCTTCTCTTTGTCCTGCCCATTCCCATTTTACCAGTGAATGAAAAGCTGATGTTTGAGACTCCTAATGCCCTAAAGTAGATCTTGGTCAAGTCGCTTCCTTACTGGAGAATTCTCTCTCATATCAAATGCATGTGTATGATGGTACATATAGGTGACACAGTTTGATACATTAATTTAATGTAGAGTCAGCTCTGTTCTGGCCATGCCTTTGTGACTTCCACAAGCACTGGACTCTGTCTCTCTAGTCACTTATGAAAACCACAAATTTATATGAGATTCATTTAACCTCTTAACATTTTATGTGTTTAGCATTCTGTGAGAACAAGCTAACATTTTCTCCTTCTTTGTTTCTCTCAGCTAGAGGATGAAATTTCAACTTTGCGGCAAGTACTAGCAGCCAAAGAAAAGCACCTGGTTGAAATTAAACAAAAGCTTGGCATAAGTCTGATGAATGAACTGAAGCAGAACTTTAGCAAAAGCTGGCATGACATGCAGACAACTTCTGCGTGAGTACTGGTCTTTATATACTTACACATGTGAACATACCATGTTCCTGTAAAACTTTTCAGGCTGAATTAACAGCAACATTGATAGAAAGAACCACCCACCTTTCATCAAGTGCTGTCTGAAAAGCAATTTGATTTTTTTTCTTTTCATTTGACAACTGAATTTGACACTTAAGGAGAAGCAAGAGTGAGCTGCTCCACAGCTGAGCTGGGAGTTGACAGCCAGGCAGGCAGGGCAGTGGCATCACCCATGAAGGAACAGTCCCCCAGTACCTGAACAAAGAGAGCAGAGCAGATCCAGTGACAGTAAACAGGGTCAGACCAAGAGTTCAGATCTCCAGGTGAGTCTGTATTGATAAGTCAGGTCCAAGGTCAAAACAAGGAGTCAAATCTGTGAGTTCAGGATCAATAAGGTACCTGGCCAGACACAGGCATACCAGTAATGTGATTTGGGCTTCAATGAAGTCTAAGCTTTAGTGTAGCTCCCAAGTGAAGGAAGATGTGCTTAACAAGACTTCTCCTGACTCTTTCTTGCACAACACTTTAATCACAGGTTGCACAGTTGTGCAGTGTCAGAGCTAGTCTTCAGCAGCCAGACTCAGGGGTGAGGAGGGAAAGCATGTGCAGTGCCTCTCGATGCATTCAAGGTACTGACAGAGACTTGGAAAAGATTTGTAAAAATATACATTTTTACATTCAAATAATAATTCTTTCTATGTTCATAAGAAGTCAAATAAGGCATAAGCCACTTAATAAAAATGTAGTTTGCATGTCTCCTATCTCTAACTTTTGGACAGTTTCTCATCTATGTCCTGTTTGTCATGACATTTCATTAGCAGGGGCATCTGTGCAGGCTTGGGGAGGATGTCTGGTGTGTGCTAGGAGAAGATAGTCCAGAGACACTAAGCTTTAAGAGAGAGGAGTGGCACAAGACACCTGAACTAGAATTACTGGGAGATGGTAGCAAAATTTTGAAACAAAATCTTTCATTTTTTGCTTGGAATTTGGTAGCAAATTCCAAGACAGCTTTTCATTTTCCCTTTACAACATTGACATTTTCCACAAGGACAGACTTAGGAGACTTTGTCAGTATATTAGGTGCTCCTTTTTGTTTAAGATGAGTTTTGAAAACCACAAGCTATTAGGTGATAAGTGTCCAGAAATAGTTATGTGAACTGAGCAGCAGGAGTCCATTTGTGCCCTTGAAAATCCTCACGTTCGTGGTCCAACTGCTATATAATTCTGGCTGACACTCATGCCAGTCACCAATGCCAGCACAAATCATGGTAATCCAGCATTCTTAAGAATGGATGTGTTAAATAATAGAGGTGATTCATTGTTGCTGTACCAAAATAGCAATGGGATAGCATTATTCACCAAGATCTTCTGATTTAGTAAGGATGAAAAACCTGTTTTAAAAAAAAAAAGTTCAAAATATTTGCATGCCTGTATTTTATGTTTCTAAATCCACAATTAGTCATTTTAAATTTTAAAATGACCCGTTTTTTGAGAAGGCAAATTTTGTTTTCACTTAGCTGCTGTGCTTTTCTGTAAGTTAAAACCACTTTTCTTTAACAAGGAACTTTTCAAAGGCATTGAGAACAATTAAGAATCAAACTTTTTGCCCACTTATTGTTAATAATCTTTTTAAGCTCTTCATTTAGAGATGCATTCCTAGGGTTCCAGTGGACTTAGAGGCAGAGGCATGGACTTCTTTCAGAAAGAGTTCTGTTAAGTGTGTTTTAATCACAGGTTAGGACTCATGACCTAACTCACAGGATGGATGCTACGTTGAATTACTAAATTTAAACTTGAGATTCTGACTACTTTAAAGTATTAACATTTTAAATGGTTGGCCACAGGTAGCTTAGGAGTTAGCCTGAGCACTCTTGACATGCAGACGGCAGAAATTAACATTAAAGGATTGCTGTGATTAAAAAGAATAAAGGTAATAGTTTTCATACAGAAGAAAGCCAAAGGTCATTGTGCTGATGTTCTCCATAGACTGAAGATTGTGTGAGCTGCAACATAAAGTTCTGTACAGTCTATTTCCATGTCATTAATTCACAGCTTAAGGTATGCAAAAGAAATTCTAGGACCCTCTAGTAAGACATTACATTTGCAACAGTAATGCACAGCTTTCTCTGTATCAAATGAACTTTTAAAAATCAGCTTTATTTTTATATAAGGAAAACCTGTAATGTTTGCATTTTTAGGCCTTGTATGAAACATACATGGAAGCCAATCATTTATTATGATCAGAATCATAATGCATTTTTCAAGTTCCTTACTAATTTCCTATTCTTCAGTGCACAGATTTTTAGTATAATCTATGTGTTGGGGGAAAGCAGGGGGTTCTACTTTAGAGGGCATCAATAACTAGAAAGCAAATGATTGCCTTGAGTTTAATTAGCTTTCATGGTGGTAAGGCATTCAACTGGAATGACTTTCCCCACACACCTTTTTAATGATCAGGTTTTCAGTGAATAGAGGTGGGTGGATATGCAGATAGCTTCTAACAATGCAGGTTTTTTGTATTTTAAAAATAGATAATTCATTCTTATTTAGATGCTAGAAGCAGGGAAATGTTGCAGAGGTTTTGATGTTACCTCAAATGTTTTGAGATTATTTATTTCAGCCTAAGAAATCATTAAACATATCTTTACATGGATATTTATAAAGACCATAATTGAGCTTTTCCAATTAATGTTTTGCTACAAAGGAAAGGTTTTACATAACCTGAATTCAATATGTTTACTTAGTTGAAGCTGTTTGGTGGTGCTTTGGTCAAGTTCCCACAGCTCTCTCTAGCCTTCCATACTTCAGATTTTCACTGTATAGTGCATTCAAGTAAGAATATAACATCTATAAAGACTGACCTGGTTTTATACAGAATCACAGAATAGATAGGTCAACACCAATGTCAGGAGACTGTCTAGTCCAACTACCCTTTCAGGGCAGGGCCAACTGAAGCAGGGTGCTCAGGACTATGTTCAGTCAGGTTTCAAGTACCTCCAAGGATGAAGACCCTACAATCTCTCTGGGCAACCTGTTCCAGTGTTCAATTACCCTTGCTGAGAAAAATGTTTTTATTCTGTTAAAATATTTCTTGCAATAAATTTGTGCCTGTTGCCTCTTGCACTTTCACTAGATACCACTGAAAGTCCCTTAGACATCTCTATGGCCCTTTGCTGGACTTGTTCTAGTCCATCCATGTCTGCCTTGTACTGGAAAGCACAGAACAGGACCCAGCACTCCAGGTGTGGCTGTAACCTGGGTTAAGAAGGGAAGGGGTCACCTCACTCATCCTGTTATCACTTTTCCTAATGCAGTCCAGGATACTGTTAGCCACCTTTGCTCTGAGGGCACATTGCTGACTCATGTCCAACTTGCCTACCAGTATCCCAGATCTTTCTCTGCAAGGCTGCTTCCCAGCTGGTTGATCCTCAGCATCTACTGTGCTATTAATTCCAAACTGCAGGACTCTGCATTTCTCTTTATTGAACTTGCTGAGACTCCTGTTGCCTCATTTGTTTTCAGACAAAGTCCCAAGTAATTGTATTCTTCAATGCAGTTACATCATTGCTTTGCACTAGATATGGAGAAGGTTACAAACATGAATTTATCCTCCTCACCAGTCTCTCACATGAAGCACTAAGGACATAGACCCACAAGATTATCATTTAGCCTTTGCTAAACATATATGTTGTCACCATGCTCAGCTTTGTTCCTCAGCTTTTAATTTGGTGCTCTTCTGTACCTCTTTGGAAAAAAACATAAGACATTATAGTCCTGCCCTCTCAGGTGATATTTCAGTACTATTGAGTTTCTAAAGAGCAGTTGTATATATAAAATTACCCACCAATAACCTCACTCCAGCCTAGTAGTTCTCAGAAGCTCCTTTGTCATTCTGTCTTGAAATGATAGCACCTGTTAAAAGACAGAAGCCTTCTCTGTTTCAAATGAACAGCCCATGAATGGAATAATAATATAACTACAGAGAGAGCTTCCAGGGAGATGAAAATGGTTGCTTTGCTACTAAACCTCTCCAAAAAAAGCAATACTTTGGGCATTCAGACCACCATAAGCAACAATTATGCCATGGCCAATAAATTATTAGAATAGCTAAAAAATAAAGGAAACCCATTCTCTCTTTGAGGGCTGTACAAGTGAAATGTCTCAAAGCCCATATACTTAGTGATTCTGGCTGGGGGACTGGGAAGCCTTTGATGTGATGGAAAGTGGACTCATGCAAGACTGACATCTAGATAGAAATCTCATAAATCTGTTTTCAAAATGTTTTTTCATGTTTTGCCCTCACAGATAAAAATTTTCAGTTGTAGAAAGGGAAAATCTCATGAATTAGAAGCCAAAATTAAGAGAACTGTAAGTGGTAGGTCCAAGCAGCATGTCTCCCCAACAGCATCCTGGGCTTTCTCAGGCAGGGACTGTCCTTTGGAGCATTTTTAGGAAGGTTTCAGTGTTGCTCTGCTCTTACATGTAGTACTTAATTGAGACTGGGGGCAAGAGCATTCAACATGGACTTGTCCTTTTCCTCCAGATCTATTCATTGACTACTTGTTGAACTATGTGAGCAAGCTTATTTCTGCTGATAAGGGACCTGAGGACAATTGCATGGCTTTCCACAAATAGTGGGAACTTTACATTTTGCAGTTCAGATTTCTGTCAATGATAAGAAAATAGAAGGCAATAGTTGCGCTACATGTGCTTTAAAGTTACAATCTAGAGTACCTGCAGTATTCATTAGTATAACTTTACATGTATAGTAATGTGTTCCAGGGGTTCAGAATTTTCTCAGGAAGTCAGATATAATTTGTGGACAACCTACTGTCCTACTGTGACTTTTAGGAATTAAGTATACTCTGTTCCCACACACATACTTCTTAAGAGTGGTAGTAAAAGAAATGTGGGTGTTTCCCTTCTTTGCAATGTGTAATCACCTTTTGACATTTTCTTCTCAAAATTTGCAAGTAAATGTAGCAGTTGTGTAAGTGAAGAAATTGCATGTTGATTTTAGCAAGTACATTACCTGTATGTGAATTTGCTATGTGGAAGTAAAGGCAGCCTCTCACTTCCACTGGCTTTGTGTCCTTTGAGTGAGAACAGGCAACATTCATGCTGTCTTCAAAGATAATTTTTTTGCTTCTTTTTCACATGTCTCTGGCCTTGAATTTGGAAGAGTGAAGCAATAAGGTTGGGGAAAGGCCTTCAAGAAGTTAACTTAATCTATTCTCATTGTTCCTTTTCCAAAAGATGTATATCCATTTGTTTACACCAGAACTTTCAGCTAATGGAAATTCAGTAGCAAGATCAGGTGATCTGTTCCAGATGTTAGTTTCTCAGGGAAAAACCCATCATATTTGTCATTGGGCACCAGAAAATATATACATTATTATTATAGTTATCTCTATGTGTATGTATCTGACTGTAAGGATGGGAAAGGAGGTTTGAATATAAATTGGAATCTCGGAAATGACCTGGATGAAAAAGGAAAGGAAAGGAAAGGAAAGGAAAGGAAAGGAAAGGAAAGGAAGTGAGAAATGGAAGGAAAAAGGAAAACAGAGATGAAGGAAAATGAAGAGAAGAAGGAAAAGGAAATGAAAGGAAGGAAGAAAAAAAAGAAAAGGAACAGGAAAGGAAAGGGAGGAAAAGGACAAAAGAAGGGAAAGGGACGAAAAGGGAGGCTGGCATGTTTTTAATCTTCATAATTTTGTTAATCTAGTGTACAGTACAGAGCCAACAGGCAGTGTTATTGGCATAGATTAAAGCATTCACATGAACTGTGAAACTTTGACCTGAAATGTCTTAGGATCATCTGTGCTTAAGCCAACATATTGTGGCTTTTCTACCTGGAGAGTAACTGTACCTCAGCTATTTGTTTTTCCCCCACTCTGTGCTGCATTGCAGAAATAGTATATTTCACAAAACTGTGTCTCCATTTTTTCCTAACCGTTTGAAGATTACAGTTCAGGACAGCAGAGAATATTTGTCATTTGTGTCTGGCACCTTCTCTGACCCGTGACTCTCTCCAGCCTACTGAACAGTCACCTTCCATGTGCTGCTGAGACAGTTCCCTCAGTTCTGCCTTTTCTCTCTCCATGGCAGAGGAACTACCTGGGGCATAGTTCCTTTGATTTAAGCATATATACCCATCCAAGTTCCAGCAGTTTCAGTTGATTCAGAGCATACCTGGCAATGGAAAGGATGTAAAAAAACATACATCTGTCATTTTATGAAGTTGGAATGAAATTCAGGAAAGCACAAAATATAAAAAAGAAACAAACACAAAAATGGAACACACAACAGCTTAGAGATCATTTGTGAGCAAAATGTCAGTATGAATGCTCTTAGAGAATGCTCTATGTACATGTTATCTGTAATTCATATATGCATTTATCTCATTTAAGCATTAGCATAAATGAGATAAGCATTTAGGTAATGCTAGTCTGGTTTCTCACAGAAAATCAACAGTTTTCTAGCTGAGAGTTTTGCAGAGAACCAGATGCTTTACACTGATTCCAGAAAAGTCATTCTTAAGATAATGGTTTGAAAACTGAAAAGGAGCAAGCTCCATAGGGCATGGCTTGTGCTACCAGTCTCTGCTCTTCTGTATGGTTTTGTTGTTAATTGTTTGCATTCAGTTGCATCTTATGTAAGCTTTAGCACAGACGAGACTTTCTCAAATGGATTAATTTTGCCAGCAAGCATTGATAGAAAGGCACAATACTGAATGAAGATGTATTAATTTTATAGAAGCTGAATTTGAATTTGTTATAATTTACTGCAGTGGATAAAATGTGCAACTTGGCATGCAAAATATAAATATTACATGTGTAGCCTACTTCTGTCAGCAGCCCATGTATTACACCTGTGAAAGAAGGTTGGATTTCACTCTGCCACGTGAAGGGCAATTCTGTAGTGAGTTGATATGAGTATGATTGTTCTGTCTTATCCTCCAGATGATGCTGGTCAATTAAATGCCTAGTTCTCTAATCTCTC